>NW_014543602.1:17199-103618 GCF_000741045.1 Vigna radiata var. radiata | reverse complement strand
AAACATCCTCACTTTTGTTCTTAAGCATTGCATAGAATTCATAAGTTTCAGATATTCGAAAGCAATTCCGTGTTCGTTGGGAGACGACTTAGGGTTACTTTAGCCCTATCTACTTTCTTGAATACTACTAGGCAATACTGAAGTTGCCTTGAAAAGTAGTATTAATTTGATAGCTTCAACGACAACTTATCAGTTTGATACAATCCATTACAATAATTTTTTTAAAATATTAACGTCCACATGATTGGAAAGTGGACATTCCATAATTTTATCAAGTAGACATTCCTCTCCTCATGAGTCAATCTTCCATTCAAAACATCAACAAACTTGGTTTTGAAAGAATGTTTCACAAACAACTACATAAAAAAAAAAACTTTTCACCTTAGAACAATCCAAAAAATAATTAACAAAACAAGAAACACAAATTGGCAAAGAGGAAAGGGGAAAGGCTAAATGGAAAATGGGAAAGAAGAAGTGGAAAAAGGGAAAGGAAAGGGGAAAGGACAAGGGAAAGGGAACATGCGAAAGGGGAAAGGGAATAGTGGAAATATCTTGCTCTCATCATCGAAGTCATCGGAGTTTTCCATTTCTCACAACAAAAATAATGGAAAGGAGAACATGTTTCTCCCCGGGTTGCTTTGCCGAAGAAGATGAAGCTAAAATGGAAGAAATGAGAAAAAAGAAAGCTTGAAGAGAGAAAGGAGAGAGCTTGAAGAGAGAAAGGAGAAGGCTTAAAGAGAGAAAGGAGTGAGCTTGAAGAGAGAAAGGAGAAAGCTTGAAGAGAGAAAGGAGAGAGCTTGGAGAGAGAAAGGAGAGAGAACGATGAAAGAGGTTAGAGAGAGGACGAAAATGGAGTAAGGGAAAAGGGAAAAAAGGGGGAATGGAAAATGTGAAACGAAAAATGTGAAACGAAAAATGGATAGGGAAAAGAAAATAGCTTGTCACTAGAGCTTTCCATTGCTTCACCGGAGTCTCGCCAGATTGCCTCGTTGGAGAAGATGAAGCTTGCTTCGTGAGAGAGAAAGAGAGAAAGGAGAAAAAGCACACACACAAAATGAAAATCAAAATGCACAATGGAGGGAGAATGAAAACAAATATGAGAGGAGAATTTTCGGAAACCAAATCCATTAACTCTTGCATGCCAACTTTAACAAAAAATAAAATATTTTAAATGACTTAATAGCTTTTTGACACGTATATATTATCAAATTGTTGTTAAAACTACACTATCAACATATCACGATCCAAAGAAGAAAAGATGGTGAAAGGTAGATGGAGGTGGATAGTGAGAAAAGAGGAAGAAAGGAGAAGTGGAAGGTGGTGGGAGGTGAGGAAGGAAAACAAAAGAAATAAAAGGAGTTCTAAAATGTAGAAAATAACTTATACTTTGACATGCACGTATCTAAAAAATAGACTACACCGACTATATTTAAAAAAAAAAAAACTCAATTAAGTGAAAAAATAAATAAATTATATAAGTAACCAATAAACCAAATAAAAAACAATTTATTATTTAAACCTTAAAAAATCATAAAGAAATTTTTGATTTTTTTTTAATTTATACAAGTTAACTCAAAAATATGCAATGTCTTAATTATGAAAAAGTAGAATAGACCTAATAAACTGCAACTTTAACTTGGCTCTAACTCCTAGCCAATTTTTGGTTATTGAAAACAAACTAGGACAAACTCAAATAAGTGGAAGTTATCATCCCTAATGGTTAGCACCATATCTTATAGGTTTAATCCTCTTTTTGGTCTCTAAGTTATAAGCTGCTGTTCAGTTTAGTATCCGCTTTTAAAAATGTCAACCTTTAATCCCTAAGTTATAAAAAATGTTTCAAATCAGTTCCTGTAGTTAAATATCCACTAACGGAGTTAATTTTTTCTCTCTCTCACTCTCCTGTTTCTCTGAATTTCTCTGAAGCTTTTTCTTTCTCTCTCTGAATTTCTCTATTTCTCCTTCTTTATGTTTAAATATATATTTTTCTTTCTCCGCAGTCAAAACTCACCACTACCAAACCCTCTTCCGGCACCACCACCTCCACTTGCTCCTCCTCCTCCACCTCCAAACCCTTAGAATCCCTTCCGGTGTTGAATATCCAGCCATTGCTGGTCTTAGAGAATGGCTTCCCAAAGGTGGAATATACTCTCCTGGATCCTATGTCACCCCAAAATTTGATAGCTATTCTATAATGGACATTAGTAATGGAAATGAGTCCAGTGAGGATTCTATATTCAGTCCAGAGTTGGTGTCTGCTTTTGAACACTGTATGAAGAAACTTGAAGCAGAGGAAGAGAACATTCTGAAACAAATTGTAGAGCATGTGGATGAAGAAAGTGAAGCAAGCAGCACCAAGAAAGAACATTATACATAAAAGTCGCACTCACACTTCAGGTGAATTTTGTTTATAACGGATAAATAGCAGACAATGTTGTCATTTCTAGTCTTCAATATTGTTCACATCTTCAATGTCTGTGCATGTGAATTTCCAGTTCACATATTTTCATTCGAGAGTATTTTGGAAAGAGGTGCAATTTTTATATAACAGTGAATGTAAATTTACGTTCATTTTATAATGCCTTCACCACCTTTCTGTATCATATCACAGTTATAAAAATATTGGACATTAAATTTCATTACAAACTAAATCACAGTGTTTTTTTTATTTATTTTACATTTAAAAAACATTAGTAAAATTATTTTATTTTACATAAAATTGTTTCAATTTACTAGAAATAGATAAAAACGTTAAAATAATATTTCTAGAACTTTAATTTTTATAAAAATGAAATTCCTTTAGATGATTTGCAAAATGTTTTTTTTTTCGTGGATTACAAATCACAATATTTAACTTATTGTATAATGTTCGTTAATACTATGTTTAAAGTTGAAAAAAAAAAAGAATTTTATTAAAATCAACCATCATAATAAGTAATTTTTGAGACTATGTTAATAAAAAAATCTATAAAAAAGTAACATTAAATCCAAATATAAAAATACAACAAAAAAATAAAATCGCAAAGCATGCGCTTAAAAAGGTAACTAAATATTTTTCTCACTGGTTTTTCTAAAAACTCCATGCTTTTATCATTTTTATGATAATCATAAAAACACCAATAATAATAACAATAAAACTGTTTCTAAAGAGAGAAAAGAACGAAAAAGCTTTATAGACGAACACCACTTTGGTTTCATCATACACTCACTCTCTTTGTTGCGTTCTTCAATCTAGTATGGGAAACGTATTGAACGAATAGCTCCAAGGTTGCCTTTAAGAACAACAACAGATTTTGACAAGTTCCGAATATCCCAAACACGACATGTTATGTTTTGCGTGTGAATCCACTGTGCCATGCATGCGTCCGCGATGGTAGTTACATTGGAAGATACAGTTTGAAGTCGAACCCTTTCGTGTCTGTTACTTAACTGGTTGGAGGAATGAATCAAAGTATCGCAGCCATGGAAGAGAAAAGCATTATCAGCCGCAAACCACCTTGCTCTTCTGCTTGTGGAGCTATCCCTTTCTGATTTTGGGAACAATTTTAATAGAATTTAATTATAATTTAAAAAGAATATATAACTCTTTTAGTAAAAATGAAAATAATAATAAAAACAATATACATTTAAACATAA
This sequence comes from Vigna radiata var. radiata, assembly GCF_000741045.1. Classification (NCBI taxonomy): domain Eukaryota; kingdom Viridiplantae; phylum Streptophyta; class Magnoliopsida; order Fabales; family Fabaceae; genus Vigna; species Vigna radiata. Next base: position 99,982 of record NW_014543602.1, on the reverse strand, counting down.
AGAAGGAGAAATAGAAAAATTCAGAGAAAGAAAAAAAAAACTATTAGTGTTCAGAGAAATTCAGAACAACAGAAAAGAGAGAAAAAAAAAATTAATTCGGTTAGTGGATATTTAACTCTCTGAAACAATTTTTATAATTTAAGAATTAAAAATTGACATTTTAAAAAACGGTGACTAAACTGAGACAAAAAAAATTTAAACCTATCTTATATGAACAAAGTTATAAATTTATGAGTAAAAATAAGATATATGTGATAAAAGTATCTTCCATTGAAAGGTCATAACAGTATTATAAGTTTAAAACACATGATTTAATAAAACATTGCCATTTATGTGCTGGTATAACACAAAATTAAAATGAATTATAAAAATAAAAGAATTATCTTGAAATTAACTGTTCTTACAATAAGTTTTAAAAAATATTACCAAAATAAAAAGTTGAGTTTACTGAATTGGTAAGTGAAGTAGAAGAAACAAAATTCAAAAGCAGCCATCTTCTTAAGCTCGTATTTTGTGCAGTTACTTATTGTGTGTCGGTTTATGGAAAATAGAACGTTCATCATTTAATGTTTTAGATGACAGCATCACGTTGACCAAAATTTAAGTATAACACTGAAAGCCATATGATTTGTGAATATTGTGACTGCATCCCAAAATGATTCTTTGCAAATGATTCTGTGCATGGATTTTATAAAATTTACTTCAGAAGTTAACTTGATTTTACATATAATAAAAAAAGTAAATTTATACTACAATAGAATTGTCTTCAAAGAAAACTGTGATGGAAGAAGGAATTTTTATATACAGAATTCATATATTTCTTTAGTATTGTATTTTTTGTTATTAAACATATATAATTAAATTCACACCTAAAATTAAAAAAAATATATATCTTTATATTTATTGATTAAATATTTTTAAGAATTCTTAATGCATACTTTTAAGTTTAACTAATGTTATAAAAAAAAGTTTGAAAAAGAAAATTAATAATTTGAAACTCAATTTATATTAGAAAATTAATATCACTTTGAATTTAAAAGTGATATTTATTTTTAATTTAAAACCTTAAAAAATGAATTTATAAAATTTTACATTAAGTTCATTTTTTTTATTTTTATTTAATGTAGAATTTAAACTCAAACATTCAAAATGCTTTCATTATATTTTACAATAATTTAATTTTACAAAAATAATTTATAAAATAATGTTTACATTTATATATTACAAATCAATTTTATCTATGTGAATTAAATATTTAGAAATAATTTAACAACAATTCAATAAAGGTGTTACAATAGGATAAACTTTATTAAGAATATTTAAGATATAATTTAAAATAAAGTTGAATATTATAAATGGGTTAAATATGTTTTTAGTTTCTATACTTTGAGACGATTTTGGTTTTAGTCCATTTTTAAACTATGGTACAATTTAGTCTTTCAAGTTTAGAAAACTCTGGTTTTAGTCTTTTTCACCAAATTTTTTTAACTTTATTTGTTGTTTCAAACGCGTTTCTTAGTTAACATTGAAGTAAAAATGTGTCAAACAGTATAAACAATCCAATTGTTATAATAAAACATGCTTGAAACAACAAATAAAGTTAAAAAAATTTGATAAAAAAGATTATAATCAGAGTTTTCTAAAGTTGAACGACTAAATTATACCATAGTTTAAAAATGGACTAAAACCAAAATCAGCTCAAAATATAAAGATTAAAAACATATTTAAACCCTATTATAAATTAACCATATTTATATATCCACATTGCAAAAAATATTTATATCAGTAGAACAATATCCCATATTATTTTTTTCATTTGAAAAAGTCAAACGTAATTATGGGATGGGCAATATAGTAATTGTAGTTAACTCTAGAATTCCCCAGGAGTTGGTGATAATGGTCTATCTGTCGGCTATGCTTTCTCTTATATTTTCCTCTGTCAAGTTGCAGGTTTTACCCTATTTCTTTATTTATTGCTAACCTTACATTTCTCTCTCCTCATTCTCTCTCTCTCTCTAACATCTTATCCATATATGCTTGCACCCTCTTACAACACAAGCACAAAATGGAAGAACTCACCAAACTAGCTAAACTGTTCTTCATACTCTTGGCCTTCACATTTGCTGCTCAACAAATACAAGGTCATACTAATCCAAATGCAATCTTCTTCTTCTTCTTCCACAACTTCATTTCTTTTTCTCCTATGCATCCACTTGCTTATATATATACTCAATTATACCTTCTCTGTGTTGGATCTCTTCCTATGTTTTTGTCCGTTATCTGTTTGTTGTAATGATTTTTCCTCTTGATATGCTGAAACATGCTTTATTTTTCATGTTATTGTCTAGCATTTTTGTTTAGTTGTCTCTAATTCAAAAGGGTGCATTGGCATTCAACTTTTTTTGGAGAAATCAAAACTCAAAATTTTCTGTTTCATCATATTTGTCACCATTGTTGCTGCAGTTAATGAAACAGAAGCTAGGGTGTTGGAGTCCTCACAAACTCGAAGAGATCAAAGAATAAAGGTTAATTATGATCAAACTGAATAACTTCTTGGGAAGCTTTGTATTTTTATGTTTCCAAAGTGTTTCTGGTTTCAAATATGTGGAATGATATATAGGGTGACAATGAGGCATGGAGAATGAGGAAATCATGGAGAGCCATGATTGGATCAACAGCACCAACTTGCACTTACAATGAATGTAAAGGATGCAAGTACAAATGCAGAGCTGAACAGGTTCCTGTGGAGGGGAATGATCCTATCAATAGCCCTTATCATTACAGATGTGTTTGTCATAGATGATTGAAACATTGGTTTCTTGTTCAAGGATGTAATCTTTTGTTCAGACAGATTAAGCAGATTTTTGTTTACCTTCACTCATCAACAATTAGTACAATCTTCATTTCTTTTCTAAGTTTCCCTTATATCTTCTCAATCAAGAGCTCAAAAAGGTACACATTTATACCATTTAATCATGGATGTGTCATTATATATATTAGAGATGTATGATTAATGGTATAATATATAATGCTAATATAATATTTTTTTTAACCTTTTTATCCTATTATTTATTTATTATATTGAATTTTATCATTTTTTAATAATTTTTTTAATATTTATAAAACCTTATAAGATAGATTATTTCTATCACTAACCATAATTGTCAAATGGTTAAAAGTACGTTGATGTGATTATTCTAGTTTAGTTATAGTGATATTTTATATTTTTTCATATAAAATTAATCAGGTCAATTTCAATGTATAGAAGAATCATCAATTTTTGTTTATATTTTTAAAAATTAAAAAAATTATTCAACTTTGAAAAGTCACGTTTTTAATTTTTAAATTGAATTATTTAATTAAAAGATAAATGAAAAATATTAAGACCAAACCATAATTAAACCTATTTAAATGCTTCATACTCTTATTTCAATAATTATTGCATTTTGAAATTTTATAGTGAAAATTAAGAGTACAATAAATGTTTTACTTATTTTATTAAACTACATATATAAAGTTAATATTCTTATTACTAATTTATTGTATGTCATGATAGTAACTTATCATGGAACAAAATGACCGTTAATAAATATAATTAACTTATCATTAACATATGAATGATGATTATTACCTAATTATAAAATAGTCACTTATCATGAAATAAGTTATCATAAATAAATATGATTAACTTATCATTAATAATGAGTGATTATCAGTATTTAATTATAATTATAATTGTATATCATTATTGATGTGATTAATCATATAAAAATTTAGATTCTCTAAAAAAATTGTAATCCTTCAAAATAAGTATATTTTGAAAGTACAGTAAAAGTACACAAAAGAAACTAACTTGAAAATCTACTATTTAACTATAGTTAATTTTATATATAATTAATACTATTATGAATTGTTGAAATATGTAATGTGGTTAAAGTGGTTTTAGTTAGTCTTAATTATTTGGATGATTTTTATAGTGTATGATTGGTCGATTCTTAAAGTCAACTTTTTTATTCATGTTGGTCGGATTACTCTCTATAAAAGGTGAATAACTCATCAGTCAAACACATGTCAGTTAATCATGTTATAATTAGACATGTTTAAAAGTAAAATGTGTTTATAAACTTTTAAGTTGTGATTAAGTCAACCTTAATTAAAAGTTCATTTTGAAACTTCTAAATACGGATGTAAGGTAAAAAAGTAAATGTGCATTTATTGCAAATTTAAGATTTTACAGAAGTAACCGATACTAACTTTTACATATACACTCCTCCACAGCTTGGAGAAGGAGTATTAAGGACTTGGACTTTATAACTGAGAGTGTGAAAAAAACGACTATTTGAAGGCTTGAAGAAAAGTGTAAATTAGTGTTTCAATTATGATCCTAGAGCCTGCACTCAAACCCGTTTTTATTTTGGTGGTAGTATGTCATCCTGTTTTTTAAAAAATTTCAATTGTGTCCTAACTTTTTAAAATGTGTCTCAATTAGTTTTTTTTTTTTGAAAAAACAAATTACTAACGACGTTAAGGATACATCACATGTCAATGTGGTTTTTTTAATTTTTTTAATTAATTTTTCTTTTATTTTATTACCAGTATCAAATCTCTGTGTTATGTCACGTGGTAGGATAATACATTGTCTTTATTTCAATTTAATCATCATATTTATCTTATTAATTTAATTTAGTCTTAATTTTTCTCAAAATGAAAAACATGGTCTCTTCAAATTAAGATAAAATTTATTATTTATATAAATATTATATTGATATTTTTCTTAAAAAGATTTTTTAACATATTACATCATTATTTAGTATTAATTCAAGTTTTGTCCGTCCATGTTTTCTTTATAAAATTTAAAACTAATTTAGTATAAATATTTTTTAAAAAATAACAAGTATTAAAACATATATTATTAATTCATGTGTTTTAATAAAAAAATTAGTTAATACCATTTATACCAATAATAAATTTGGTCTTTTTTTAATTGGAACTAAATTTATTATTTATTATTTGTATAAATATTATAGTAATACTCATATTAAAATTTAACAGTTAAAGTCATGATTAACAAATCATAGCTTAATAATATACAATAATTTAATAGGTCAAAAATGTTATTTTTAATAAAAAAACATCAATATCACATCTATACAAATAATAAAATTTATCTTAATTTAGAAAAGTCAATATTACTCTAATTTTAGAAAATTTGAATCTAAATTAAATCAAAGAAAAAAAGTAATTAAAATAAAAAGAATTAAATTGAAAAATTAACGCTGAATTACGTGTCACATGTAACAATAATTTTTTTTAAAAAAGTTGAAAAATTAAATATGAATTAAACAATTTTAAAAAAATTAGATATTGACACATTACATTCTTAACTGTTACTATTTTTTTTTTAAATAACTTAATTGAAAGACTTTTACAAAAATTATAACAATTGAATTTTTTTTAGAAAAACGAAAAGCAAGTAGACACACTTTTGATAAAATAGAGATTATACGAATAATTAAACATTTTAAATTAATATTGACTATAATAACATTTTTATATTATTATTATTATTGAGGTTTATAAATAGTAGCGGTGGTAAAAAGAAAATAGTACAATATAGTACGATATACTTTATGTGTAAAGGTGTCACGAATGACATTTTAACCAATAAAAGGACGGTCAGATAAATTGTTCCAAATAAGAGAAAAGACGCTACACAATAAATTATCATAATGAACAAACAGTGAATAGATAGTTATAACTAAGTATGAAAAAGTAATTTTGGATATATTTTCAATGCTTATTTATAGAATAGATGATGAACACTGAGGTGAACATAAATTTAATGAAAAAGAGAAATATATCGAATTAAATAAATTATAATGGAAAAGAGATACAAAGTGAAACAAAAATTTATTTTATTTATTTTATATACTATTTTAATAAAATTTAATTATTTATAATAATAATAGTCAAATATAAATATTTAAAACTCTTTTTTTTTTAATTTTTTATTAATTTAGAAAGAAAAATATTATAAAAACTTAGAAAATAGTTTAAGAATAAAAAGGAATTTAAAATGTGATATTATTATTTTATTATTTAAAATTAGACTATAAATAAAATTTTTATTTATCAAGTATCATTTTATAAAAACAATAATCTACTTTATAAAACTTTTCTTTTCATTTTTTAAAATTTTGGTCTCACTCTTAACTCTTTTGAATATTAGAGGTCATAAAATTGATTATAGCAAAAGGTTCTACAAAATCATTCGGCTAAAGTTAAGAAAAAGTAAGTTAATTTTTTGTTTCTTTTTTAGGTCAATGAATGTTTTGAATTGTAGGTATCGATAGTTCAACACATATGATTCAAAATAACTCAAAAGTGAATTTCTATTTGTTTATGATATTAAGGATATGTTTCAATTTCTGATTGGGGTTTTAATTACAAAGTTAGATCATTCTATGAGAAATAAAGTTCTAAGGAGAAACTTTTGAGTTACAATGTTTTTTTTTTTATCTCAAGTAAGGGCAGCTAGTAATATATTTTGAATTTGATTTATCTTATACCTATGTGCCTATTTTGATCTTTGATGAAATGGTTGAATCATTTAACTTTAAATATTGCTTGATTTGGTTATTGTGTGTTGAACATGTTTGTGTTAAATTTGGTATTTGATTGGTGAAAGTTTAGGGTGGATAAATGAGTTTGCATCATTAGCTTCTAATGAATCATTTTAACTGAGTTAATATTGATTTTGATTGGATTAAAGGATAAAAACACCCATTAAAGCTATTGGTACAATATGATATGTAAATTGTATTTTGGTTTCATGAAGGCTTTCTCATCAAGCCATACCTTCGCTAAGCGAACGTTAAAATAAGATTACAAAGACCATCAAGACCTTTCACTCGTTGGGCAAGCTTGATGTAAAAAAACTTCCAAAGCCTAGGTCATTGAGCAAGAGTGAATTTTGAATTTGGCAGAGAGGCAAGGGAGGCTTGGTCGCTGAGTGAGTCCAACTTTGTTAAGCAAATTTATATGTTTTTTGTTTATGCTTGACTTGCTAGGAGTTGTATTTGTCTTAATCAAATAACATTCTTTTACTTACACTTAACATTCCTAAATCGGGGTGTTAAAATAAGTATGCTCCTTGTATTACAATATTTCTCAAAGATTTAAATAGAAATGTTTTGAAAACAAAATACTTAATCAAACAAAATAAAAAATAAACTAACATAAGTAGCTTCCACTGTTTACATCCATCTTGGACTATCTCACCGTTGATTCCCCTTACTTCTAATATTGTCTACTCGCATATAACATATAATTATTACAAGTAAATAAACCACAACACAACATAGAAAAAAGGGTAAGCTAATAGTATTTTATAATATCACATATTATATCATCACAAAGATTAAACAAAATCATCATTCTACACATTTACATGCAATAGGTACTATTAATCAATTATCTTATAATTCTAACATAACCTACTTTAGACTCAATTTTGGATATATGCATTAAATCGGATACTCATAAAGTCATACACATATCATGTAATCATGAATAAAGTGTCCTCACTAATTCAAATTCACTAAGTCTCAATCATACATTGACAAAGTAAATTCACTTACAGTCATGCCAGAAAAGGGGTCCCTAGCCCTATATCCCATTATAAGAATCTCCCTCATCTTTCACTACCTAAATTTCATCCTCTATATGAGTAGGTGAGTCTAATAGAGTTAAGATGACTTCAAAATGTGGATGTCTCTAATATATCAAATGCTATCTAATAGAAAAAACCAACTTCAAACATTTCATACATTGTAAGTATTTTGATTTGCTTAGTGTTTCAAATAGATGATTATATTGACAAACACTTACTTCATTCAATATTGTCTTTTAGCATATCCAATTTCTTACACGCTACTTTCTATAAGCAATATTTCATTGAGTATTTGTTTGATAAATTTCAAAACATGGGTTGCTAGATAGTCTAGTTTCTCTAGATGATATTGTCTCAACATAATAGAGGATACCTTTGGCTCGAGGGAGTGTTCTCATTCTTTATTCAAGTAAAAAACAGTGACAACTCGTTTAAAATGACTCATTAGAATCCAAAGATATCATTCACATATCCAACCCTAATTTCACAACTTAGAGATCAATTTAAAAATTAAAACTCATATTACTTATCCAAATAAAAACACACATAAAACCAAAAACAACAAATACAATTGTAAAAATTCATTAATCAAATCAAAGATTACCATTCGATCATAGCCCAGACATCCACCAAATCAATAATCAATCACAAATGATCAAATGTTCAATTTAGACAATATAAATCATATTGTATAAAACAATATTAGTTCCCCTTACCTTTGTTAAACCATTGCCTATGTCATTATTGCTCCTTTAAGCTCTATTTTTCACAAGATGCTCTAATTATCTATGCATCATATCACATGTTTAAGCATATAATTACAATTCAACTAAACAAAGTTTTACTTTAAACTATTTTGAGTCATATTCATGGATCCTAAAACTACATGTGCCTCAAAATGCTAATCGAACTCAAAAAATAAAGCAAAAAGTGATCTTGCACTGTTTGAGATTCCAATTTATTAGAATTGTAGACCTTTCCATTGTGAATCCACTAGTGGCCTTTAATAGTCAAACAAATGAGAGATGAATTCAAAAAATTAAAGAAAAAGCAAATGAAGTTCTAAAAGACCTTATTAGAGAAATAGTCATTTTTAATTAAACAAAACTCGTTTAATGTTAAATTTTTTTGTAGTTGAACTTTTTTATGAATAAAATAATTGAATGTCAGTAAAATCACTATTATTCTTAAAACTATTTTTTAGATCCTTAAGTTCTCTCTAATAAGAAAAAAAAAATTGTTCTTAAAAATCCACCTATTTGATAAGAGACAAGGATACATTCTCTATATTTCTTCTTATAACTTCCACTTAGATTTGTTGGACGAATTACTCCACAACACTCTTATCATACTAAAAATCTTACTCAACTCTCTCCACTCATAAGAATTATGAGCAAATGTTTTCATAAATACTTTTAGAAATAAAAAAGGAAAAAAAAAATATTTTTCATAAAACATTTTTAAGACACTTTTCTTTTAGAAGTGTTTATAAAAAAAAAAAACGTTTATCTAGAAAACGAGTTGTATTTAACTAAAGAAGCATGTGGTTAATTTGGTAGTGCTTGTGTACAAATTTACCATACCCGACACATAATCCATTTCAATTTTCAATTCCTCAATAAAGAAAAAAAATGTACATGCATTATTAAATAATAATGGAAGTGGCCCAAATAATAAACATAAACGACCATCCATGGGTAATTTGTTCCAACTCTTCATTTTCACTGCTAAAACTTAGACTCGATGGCTCATTTGGTTTTTCAATTGGACATAAAAATGTTCAACCCAGAAAATTTGAATATGAAAAGATATGATTCAAACCATATAAGAATCATATTATCTTAAATAATTTAAAACTTTTAGAATACGTACATATATTTCTTTATAGTATTTATTTCATTTATCTTTATTTTATACGAGACTTTTAACTTTATGCTTAAATTTCTCATATTTTTTTCAATTTATTTTGTAAGTTTTACTAATGCTTTTTTTATAATTATTTTGTAAATTATTTATTCTTTGTATTTTGAGTGTGATTTCCAATTAATATTAATTCTTTCCTTATTCTTGAATTAATTCAATATTTGGTGAAAATAGAATATATTTGTGATATATATTTTAACTTGATCAAGGCACATTTTTAACGATTATTTTGAAAAAAAAAAAAGAAGATTTTATAAATGGCACATAATTTTATCTTGGCTATTAAATAAAAATAAAAATAAAATTCAAACTTATTTAATTAGTCTACCCAATTAATTATATTTTTTTCTTATTTCTACTATACTTATTTTCTATTTTTAGTCTAAATCAAACAATTCTTAATTTCACATTTTGTATACACTTTCTTTTTGTTTCTCACCTATATACTTTTTCTCTTTGTCTACAAACACAACATTAAAGTTGAAATCATTTCCTTAACTAAAATGAATCCTTTTTGTGAGGTAGCTTCAATACTCACATTGTATAAACTAATTCTCTCTCTGAGTGGAATTTTTCATCTATAAAACTTAAATCTGATATCTCATTTTTTTAAAGAAAAAAAAAAGCAAATCAAACTATGTAGTAAATCAAACAGAAACTAGGAGAACTAATTGTGCACAAAGAAGAACTTGAGTAAATTTGATTACTTTGGCATTCCTTATATACATGAGGCACACAGAAATAAACAACTGATATGATAATTTTGTTGTTACAGAAGCCTCTCTCTGCATGAACATTGGAATTTTGATTCCAATAAATGGAACTTGAATGTTCTTAGTTTCATCAGTTGTTGGCTTTGCCATAGCTTCTTGGAAAAGGGATAACATCCCTGACATTAGCAAGGCCAGTTGCAAAGAGAACCATAAGATCAAACCTTAGGCTGAACCCAGAGTTACTCACTGTTCCATTCCTACGAAGGTCTAAGTACCATTCATACTTCTCTCTTTCCAAACCTAATTCATCAATCCTGCCATTCAAAACAAAAAGGAAAGGAAAAAGTTTACCAATTTTCAACTCATACATCAACCATTTGGTTGAAAATTTTCTATTATGAGGACATAAAAGAGAGAAGAATCACACAAGCAGTACCTGGAGCTTATCATGTTAAGACGTTCCTCGTTTTGGCTACCAGAAATTACTGTTCCAAGCTGCAAAAAGTTTCTAAGAACTTTAACACACAAAAATGTGCCAATCTGTTAACACATACTGCAGTACAGTAATTGTCACATTTGGACATACCTTTGGGACAAACAAGTCAAATGCAGCAACGGTTCCATCATCATTCTGGCGAACGTAAAATGGCTTAGCTTCTTTTGGATAATTGTATATTATAATCGGATTCTTGAAGATGGCTTCAGCGAGAAAGCTACCAAGAGACAAATAGAACCGTAAGCAACTGATAATGGTGAAGGAAAAACTTCTTCTCTTGGTTAGAAATCAGAAAATTCAGAATATGATGAAAGTATCAGTATACCTTATATGCTCTGAAGTGAGTACAAAACCTGACTCAAAGTTTGTTTCATATTTCTTATCTTCAGTCTGAGAAGATGACTAAGTAACATTAAAAAGGAAAGAAGTTTAGTTTCTCTTTGAAAAGAAAGATCATAATGGTAAAAGTCAAAATGAGATTTTTTTTTATAGGATTTGGTAGTGCTGCCTACCTTTTTAAGAGCTTCTATAGCTTCATGGTAGGTCAACTTTTTAAGAGAACCTGATATAATCTGATTAAGACGATTGGAACAGGTGGTGTCAATTCTTTTACGAACAAATTCCATTTCTTGAGAGCAATTTTCAAGAACCCAGTTGCAGAGGTACTTGAAAAGGTCACTAGCACAGTTCATGGAATCCTGCAAGTAACACAAAGTGCATTCATGCTACTAAATGATACAAAACAAAAAGCCTTTCTATAAAGCCATTTCCTTTGATGTTGTATATAAATTAAACTGATGTTGCAAATGCAGATGAACAGAGAGTGATACCTTTAACTCAGAAAAAGCCATTTCCACCTCAACCATCCACATTTCTGCAGCAAGTTTAGCAGAATCTGTTTTATCTACTAGAAATCTAGGTCCAAAAGAGTAGACATTTCCAAGAGCACATGCATAACTCTCCAGATGCAAGCGACCAGAGACAGTCAAATAAGTTTGGAAAGGGAAAAAATCATTGGAAGAGTCTACTTTATCATCCTTAAAAGATGTTCCTAACTTTCTCTTTTCTCTTGCTTCTAACTGTGATGCCAGGTCATTTGTTTTCTTCAGATCCTGAACTGCAGCTGCCAGTGCTTCTCTATTGCTCTCAGTTCTCTGCAAACGCGCAACTATGTTGCTTTTCTCTTTCACAGCTGCCTTCACATGTTCAAGGCTAACACCTTCATTCTCGTAAATGGTCTCTAGTTTGTCCTTCTTCTCTGCTTTCTGATTCTGATCCAAGGTGGTAACCTTAAACATGTTGCTGAATCCTTCTGAGTCTGTGGTCGTTATAATGGGTACTTGCACATCAATAAATTCATGTTTATTGAAAAATGTGTGGGTTGCAAAAGAGAGAGCACTACGAATCCGCATCAAAGTTGCCACCTACAACCAGATCAAAGCTAATCTTCTCATCATACAAAACTAACATAAAACAGACAATTATCAGTAGAATGCAATCAACAAGTCTCAAGTTCTTAAAATTTATATTCTTGTAGAATAGTAACACCAAAATTGTTACCAAATTTGCTTCTTCAAATCTCATTAATTGCTATCTCAGTTAAGAAAGTATAATCAACTATTAGAATTCATGTCTAATATTTATTGAAGTTCCAAATCGAGAAATATGAAGAGGAATCAAATGAAAAGTTGATTTGAGAATTACCATTACAAATCAATTAGTTCTTTAGACATATGGTGTTTGGGTATTTGTTAGTCATGAGAAAGTTTCCAGGTCTAAAAAATATTGTCTGAGTTTGTACTTTTGTCCAGAAAAATTGTATAAAATGATTTACAACTGTATAACATGATTTTCAAAATACTCAATCTTACAAAATTGGTTTTTACGGTTAAATGCACGTCAATTTACACACTAAAAATTAGTCTAACCTTATCTATTACTGTATCAGATGTCAGTTTTCAGAAAATCTGATGTATTAACATGCAAAATATCTAGCTGTGTAAAATGAACAAGACATTATAATCTGAAATTGAATTTCACCGTGGTAGTTCGAGGGCGAAAGTGGGAGTAATCTCTCAATGTGTCTAGTGGAATTCGTTTCTTTGATAATGGGTACTTGTCAAAATCAACTGTTCCAATATGAAGAATTTTTTCAGCTTTAAGCTCAATATCATGCTTCCCTTCTGATGTACGTTCTAGCTGACCTTCCACTAATAGACAAGTCCCAGTAGCCATAACCCTGCTTGGGCTTGCTAGAGACGAATCCACAACAACCTGAAAGGTTTTAAACAACAAGAAAACATGAAAAGAATTCAATTAAAACATATACAACAAAAGTATTTCATGGTTATGAGATTTTGAAAAGTTACTTTTGCCACTTTGCTTTTTAAAAGGCTTGAAAGCCATCCATTTGTAACTTTAGTTTAGACAAATAAGCCATAAAATTCCCTACTTAATGAATGATTTAACTTCTAATAAGGAAATTTAGGTGTAGAAGTTAAGCATATATAATGTCACATCGAATAAATTCTCTAAATTTTGTTTTTTCTTTTTTGTTTTGAGATTGATGATAAGAAACCAAAGACCTTCACTTTCAAGGAAATTATATGCTTCTTTTAATTCCTGATTTTGTTCAATAGGTCTACTTATTTTATGGTAATTTTTGTAAGGAAAAAATGGCTTGCAAACTAGAAATATGCAAAAGAAATATAAATAATTTAAAAAAGAAATGGATAATAAAAACCCTTTTACTATTATACATACTTTGAAAAATTATATCATATTTGTTTTCAAATTTTTTTTCATTCAACAAGTCCTTATGTTATGCAAAATCATTACATGAATTCAGACAGGCTTTGTTATATTTATTTATTCATTCTGAAAGCTGCCTTATTTATGTCAACTATGAATATTTTAAAAAGAATGATTAACCCTTTAAAATAAGGTTACACAAAAATAAGTTTTCATTCGATAAACTTTTTAATTCAATTTCAACACACTGACTCTAACTATATTTTCATCGAATAAAAATTCATAACCAGGTAGTTAAAATTGTTAGTTTTTACAATAATGAATTTTGATTATTTGACTACCTAAATATTTCAATCAATGGAGTGTTTGGGTGTGCTCATATTGTATACTTTCAAAACGCATTCTAGAAATAAATAAAACTGCAGAACCAAACAGAGCATTAAACCTGAAGGCTTTGAACGCATGACCCATCCGTGAGAAGTAAATACACAATAGAAGCTTTTGGAGGCAAAAGCGTTGCATGATTGGGCTCAGTCACAACAGACTCACGTTTCTTGCGCTGCACGTAACCGCTTCCTCCAAATACATCCAATATGCTCCTTATCAGAGGTATCTTCGATTGCAGAATCTCCACACACGAAACATCCTTGCCTTTATAATTTTTGACTGCGTCATTAGTTGCCATAGACGACGACAACGAAGATGACACAACCGCTTTCTCAACTTCCTTGGCAGATTTTATCCATCCACCAACAGTTACGCGTTGTCCCACCACACTATTTGATCGACCCAGCAAAGTCTTGATTTGGACTCGATTCGAATATTGTAACGGTGGGACATCATGCGATGACTCGAGATGAAGAGGAACTGGAGAAGTTTGTTGGTTTGTTGCTGTTGACATGGTGGTGATGAAAGCTTGAGGAGTAAGGATTTGTTTGTTGGTGTGAGTGGAGGAGAAGAGGAAGACATGGTGATGATATAGAGAGAGAAAGATGCTTTGCTTAGAGAAGGTTTTTAGGTTTGAAGGAGAAGGAAAGGGATTGTTTCTATTTCGGAGTTAGACGAGGTTGTGTTGTGTGGTTCTTTTGTTGTGTTGGGTTTTGGGTTTGGTATTCTTTGCTGTTCGGTAATTGGGCGGGAAGTAGTGTATTCTGTTTGCCTACGTTTGTACAGTGCAAAGCAAAACAAAATGTCAAAATCTAGTTATCAAGACTTCCACTTACGTGTCGCGTGAATTATTAAGGAAAAAATATAATAAAAAAGTTCTTGTAAATTTTAATTAAGTATTTGTTTCTGTATAAATTTAAATACTTTTACTCAAGTTTTTAATATAAATTATATTGAATTTCTTTTTGTTTTAATTTAAGTATTCTGTGATTTAATTTTATTTTCAACAGATCTTATGATCATTATTTTAATTTTTTTTCTCTAACTTATCCTCTTCATTTTTTATTCATTTGTTGTTAAAGTTTTAATGTTTTTTTTTTATTTCTTATTTCTCTAACTTATCCTCTTTATTTTTTTATTCTTTTGTTGTTAAAGTTTTAATACTTCTTTTTTTGTATTTTTGAGAAATTTTGTTTTTTAATTACTTTTCTATCCTTTACATGACACATTGAATCTTACCAAAATATCCAAGGAAGAAATGGCATAGATTTTATTTAAAAAGCATCATCATTTAATTAAAATAAATTATTTATATTATTTTTAAATAATTAAAATATTTAATGAATAAAGTCAATCTAAAGTACATATTTTGATAAAAGCCTTACAATAATTTTAAATAGAAAATATTTATTATTTACTTGGTATAAAATAAAACATGATAGAACTTAATGTCTGAACTAGCATTATCTGAAGCAATAGAGCAAATTTTGGCAACCTACTCTTTCTAGCCTTTTACCATAGCAATGCATATATTCTCCCTCGTATGGTTAAGAAAAATATTACACACTTAACTTCTTTGTATTTATTTAATATTATATTTTCTTATTTTTTATTTTTTTTTTATTAAAAAAATATAAAATTTTATACTTTTATGACTAATTTATTTTTATATTTTGTTAAATGAATATAAAAGTGTATTATGTTTTATTACTCTATGAATAATAGT
The DNA here is from genome assembly GCF_000741045.1 of Vigna radiata var. radiata. Lineage (NCBI taxonomy): Eukaryota > Viridiplantae > Streptophyta > Magnoliopsida > Fabales > Fabaceae > Vigna > Vigna radiata. The sequence continues at coordinate 84,314 of NW_014543602.1, read as the reverse complement.
ATAGTGAACCGAAAATTAAAAAGAAAAAATCTTTTTAACAACTCTCTTTTGACAATTTTTTGACAATGCATATGTGACACTTTATGATTGATTCGTTTCTAATATTATTTTAGAAGAAATTCAAACAGACCAATAAAATAGTAACACGTGTCCTGTTGTTAAAATATTGTTAAAAAAAAGTTGTTAAAATATCTTTCTCCACTCTCTATGTATATATTAAGTGTTTTTAGTCTTTTTGGTACTAGTGTGCATGAATCATTACTATTTCATAAAATATTGGTCAATGTACAGAAAAAAGAACCCTTGTCAGAAAGACTCACTTAGAGGAGCAGACATTAACTGTCTGTCATTACAGTCTTCTCTTTCACCACTCATGTCATGTGATGAAGAACTTTTTACAGTTCTTTGTGATGTTCTTTGCAGAGGGTTCTGGATTACCAAGGATCCTTGAATTGGAGAGAAATTGATCTTCTTTCCTATGGTGTATTACTATGAAAGTAACTTCTCTAATCAGAACTATTTCTTCTCAGTTGACCAGTACTGAGGATAATATGCAACATGTTGGATAAAGATTTACACTTTCTTTACTTACTCCTAATCAGATCCAGTTTCTATCAATATATAACAAGATGCTTCAGTTTATTTTGCAGCAAGATTTACACTTTTTTTAAGAACCTTGCAGCATGTTTTAATGAACAATGGTATCAGATTTCGTTATTCTAGTGAGAGAAACATTTATTAGTGTCATATAAACAAACTAAAGACAGAAATGATTTTTTTATTATATGAAAAAGAGAAAGAATCAGAGCAATGTAGAATACTGTTTAACTGAAAGTTAAACATCCATAACAGAAGAACACTACAATTATACCCTAGTAGAAATGAAAGAATAATATCCCAAGTCTAGTCAATTGAAATCCTTTAGTCTCTTTTTGAGCACTTCCATTGATTTCTTCTTAGCAGTTTGCTTTGTGTTCTTATTTGAAAGACTTCCAAAGATTCCATCTGGAGAATCCTTGAACTTTTCACAAATGTATGCTACCCTCTTGTAGTCAAGAGCATAGTAGTTTCTCTCCCTTATCACAGGATTCATGAAGTTCTCGGGCTGACTACTAGACAAAAGATTGATCAACTGTCGTGCTTCTATCAGACAGCCCTTGAAACCACCTCCTGGATAAATTTCACACAAACCAGAAGAATAAAACCTGTCATCTGCAAAACTCTCCAACATCTTAAGATCAACGTTGAGGTTCATAACTGCATTTGCATTAAACCTTTTGACATTATCACTAAGGAAAGCTCCCACAATTGTGTTGGAAATATGCTCAAGCGTACTGGTTCCTACCTTGTAGGTAGCATCTAAGGGTAAAATTTGTTGTGCTGTGGACATTAGTGAATCTAGGTAAAATATCACTTCATTCATGTATTCATTTCCACTTGTCTTTGTCTCCTCTATAATCCAGTTGATACCATCTATAAGATTCATATACTCATCTAACTTTGCGTTTACCAAACTCAGCAGAGCAATATAAGCTGCATCCCTCGAAGTTTTCAGTAACACCTTAGCAGTCAAAGAACCTTGAGGCTTCTCAGCTGCTCTAACGGGTACGCAGCACTGATGAGCAGCATGTCTAAGGAAAAAATCACAAGCTCTTTCAAGAACAGTTATGTTTGCAGCAAGCTGCATGGCCTGAGAAACACTGATACTTGCACTGTTAATGATGTCAAGCAAAGATTCATTCAACACTTCAATCAAGAACTTGTCCAAATACTTCCTCACAGCATCAAACAAACCGGTTCGTACACCATAAGACAAGTAATCAACAGAGCCTTTGATGAAGGATCTCACAATGCGACAAGCATCAGGTACCATGGAGGAGAATGATGCAACATATGGAAAAGCAGGCATGATATCTGATGTTTGAAGATTAAAGGCCAGAACATGGTTCTCATAATCAGAATCCTTTTTTATCACCATCTGCTCGTATGTATCACTGCCAAGAACATCAACGATTTGGTTCCTACATTCTTCCAAAAGAAGCCTGTGGTATTTTTCACGGCTATTATCAAGCACATCATGGAGTTGGCCAATGTCATATCCGTATTGTCTAAGAGTAGACCCAAGAAGTGCAACATAATCCTTAACCAGGAGAAGATGTGTGGCAGATTTCATCTGGGGCAACTGCACTTCTAACATTGATGTTATCTTTTCCAAAGCAGTTTCCCACATAGTTTCAACTTGATCAGGTTCTAGGAGCCCACCACCAGTCCTCAGGACCTTATCCTCCACTATGAAGTACCCAGCAATTTGAGCCAAAAATGTCTGATAATACTCGATAAAAGGTTGCATTGAAGATATCTCCAAATCCGAATTCAATTGTAGCAATCTATTCTTGTAGTAATATTCATGAAACTGCTCTAGGATCCCAAGGCAACTATGAATATGACAAGCACGATATAAGGGCGTGAGATCAAATTTCATGGCAGAATCTTCATCTTCTTCAACCACCAAACTAAAAGCTCGTTCCTCAACTCCTGACATGTTCAATCCTTCAGACTTTCTCTTCCTTTCAAGCATTTCCTCATCCCTCTGGCGATTCGATGCAGCACGACCAATTGCAGTTTGCCCAATTGTTTTACAAGAACTTCGTATTTGGACCATCCATTCATTAACCTGGCTGCATACTTTCTTCTCTATGTGTAATTTTATGGAAGGAATTCTCTTCTCTATCACCCTTTTGAGAGCCTTGGCAGGAATGTTCTTTATGTAACTTTTCTCAAGCAAATCAACAGTTTTCAAAGCAGGGTAAAACTCCCCTGCAGAAATATGATTGTTGCACTTAACACAAAGCTCCAAAACTTTCATACAGTTCTTGGACATCTTTATAGCTTCTGTCACATTCTTCTTCACTGTATATGACACAAAAAGCTCCTCGAGCTTGACAAGAAGGATGCTGCCAACCTGCTGCAACTTGAAATTGTCACTTTGCAGTTCACTCTTGAGCTCTTCAGCATCAACCAACACACCACGAAGTTCATCAACTGCAAGGATGAATTCCTCATAGTGTGTCTTGCACATTGCCTCGATTTCAGCTTCCTTTTTCTTCACCACAAAATCCAGTTGGCGCAGGAGCCCCATGGGGCGCCCCATTTCGAAGGCATGCCTCACAAGAGGACTAATGTCATCTCCATTGGCAACAAGAGTTGCTAGAACCAAGTCTTCTCCTTCATCTCCAATATCTACATCAGCTCTTTTCTTTGTTCTTATTACATCCATTGCCCCTTAAACTCCCTTAATCTGAAAACACATTTCTTGTCACAAACCAAACCTAACACAAACTTATCATACTAACCCCAATAACCAATCAAGAAATATTAAAACAAAATGTTAGGTTTAGGATTCAAATTGACCGAAATAAAAATGTATGCACAATTGAGGATTTTACTAAAATTACAAATTTTGGCAATGCCCTATGAAATTTATTGGAATTATTTGTTACCCAAATTCTCTTGAACGTGAAATTTTAGTTGTAATCGGAGAACAGCATCTGCTATGTGTATGAATGATAAGTGGATGATGAGAGATTGAGAACGTTAAAAATGAGATTTTGAAAAAGTGGAAATTGGTGTACCTGATGGTGGTGACGAAGAAAATGACAGGAGAAGTGGAGTGGGTCGTGGGAAAAGAGAGGAGACAGTCGGGTGAGGTTAGCAGCATACGTAACAGTCTCTGTGTTTGCATTCATGCATGGCAATGCCACCGATCCAGTCTTAGTTACGATTAAGTTTTAACCTTTTTTTAGAGACGGTTTTCCATGATAAGCGTAAGGGAGAAGAAATTTAAGAAAAAATTATTTACAAAACTATTATTATTATTGTTGTTTATAGTGAAAACGCGTGTATGTGTGTACAATTTTTTTAAGGATAATAAAAAAATTTAAATAATTATTTTAATTTAAAAATAGTAAAATTTAAAAAATATTAAATAGAAAATATAAATTTTAAAAAACAGATAAAATTAATAAAGTAACTATTTTAATTTAAAAAGTAGTTATTTAAAGGATAAAAGTAAAAAATAAATACATATACCAAAATAAATAATCTTTTTCATCATATAATAATATAAAATATCACTAATATATAGTGAAAACACATATGCCACGTTTTCACATAATAATAAAAAATAATAAAATTATTATTATAAAATTAAAATGCTTTTTGTATCTTTATTGTAAATAGATTTTATTTATTTTGTAATAAAATGGTTAAGTATAAAAAACGATTAATTTTAAAGAAATGTTCACTTAAAATGTAAAACTAATAAAATAATTATCTTAATTTAAAAAATATTCATTTAAAAGATAAAATTGAAAAACAAAAGGAATACCTCTATAAATTATTATTGTTGTTGTTATTTCTGTATAAATGTTACAAGGAATTAAGGTAGGGGATAGAGAGGTATTAGTAAATATGCTACAATTTGCATATAACACCTTATTTCTATGCCATGCTAACACAATATATTATGGTTAATAAGAGTTTTTTAAGGTGATTTGAGCTAGCCTCCGAACTTCGGGTAAACTTTTCTAAACCCAAAATAGGTGTGGGGTTACATGCAAGTATGGTATTGAGATATGCAGAACTGCTTAATTGTGAAATCATTAATTTTCCTTTTTTCTTACCTGAGAATGATTATGACATGTGGAATGAGAGGTTAGGAAACGGTTGGCTAGATGGAAAGGAAAATGTCAACCGCTTGATGGACGGACATGTCTACTAAAGGGTGAACTAACAAAGATAACACTTTCTATGGATATGGAAAGACATAAGTGCAGAAACTTATACTGTTAAATCAGCCTACAAGAAGTTGATGGGTGTGAATCAAGGAGAACCAAACGAGATTTTTAAGAAATTTTGGAAGACTAAAGCTCTCCCATCTGCTCAACACTTTTCTTGGAATATTCTTCTAAACAAAGTGGCAACATTGGATAATTTGGGTAGGTGAGGTATACTGAAGGATTCAAACCTGTGTTATGTGTGGCAATGTAGAGGAAAATATTAGTTATTTGTTTTTTGTGTAAAACTGCATGGAGCATTTGGAATCAATGTCAACATAAGAAGGATGATATCTTGTTTTTGTTTTAAAAAGGATTAAAACATGTCAAGTGCTCTATTTTAGCTCAATCAGCACAATTTCAATGGATTCCAATCTACTGGCATTTTTACCAAGCCTCACAATATAACAAACTCAAAATTCAAGAAATTTAAAATAATTCAATAAATAAATGAGTGAAATATGCTGCTAACTTGACAAGTAAATTAAAACTTGCCTTCGTATACTTTTCTTCTATCTATATACCTATTATCTAGGAAAAGAATGAAATCCTAATAACAAAAATTATATGAGCACCGGGAAGACAAGATCCAACTTCCGTTGAGCGAGCCCCGAGTCCATTATAAGGAAAATTTGGTCCTTAGGGCTTCCTGAGGGCAGATGCTGCACCCATTACAATTGCTAGGACAAGGCCAAGACCGGCACCAACAGATGCCCCCACAGCAGCAGAATTCAATGAATTTTCCTTTGCTCGAGCATCTCTCCTTGCTTCAATTGACATTGCTTGCTCTCGTGCCAACTCCATCGTAAGCCTATCCCTTGCAAATTCCTGAGATGAAATCATTAATAAGAAATAGAATTTCTTAGCATGCATTGTTATACAAAAATAATCAGGCTGTTCAATGAAAACATGAGAAAATATTGGTATCATTAATGTTGGAAATCCAACATCAATAGTCATGTGACCAAAATAATGTGTACGAATGGAGAACAGTCTTTCCTTATCTCACAACTATATTTTATAAGGCTGGGTTAGGTACCAAACCTAAATTCTAAAATAATATTAGAATTTATCCTATCGATTATTGCTTTATTTATCAGGCTGTTATCAAACTCAGCTGTAAATATTCAATCCCGACAACGTTCAGTCATTGACCAGAAAAAGTATTATTGGAGATCCCACGTTCACTGTTATTTTGACCAAATTAGTATATACAAGTAAAGAACAATTCTCACCATACAGGTTAGTTTTTTAATATTGAATTAGATCTGAAGTGTACATGTCAATATTTTACTAAGCTTCACCTTAAATAAGGAACTTGAGCATAACAGATTGAACTTCTAACCCAATAGCTCAGCTGGTTTAGCAATAACTGAAATTCTATCATTTTCTTAATGTAGAATGTCTAAATGAGAGAGATCCTAATAACTAAACTGCTATTTAACCAGATTTCCATCTTTTATCTTTAGTGAAGTATCTAAAGAACTGCATCATTACAAGATTCACACACATTGTTTAGTGAAAGAACCTCACGAAAAAAGGCACCACACCCTTAAGTGCAAAGCAAGGACCATCATAACACCAAGTATTGCAGAAAACTAAATGGCACGAAGTATTGCAGACAAACAGGGCACAGAACTGTCGGAATTCAGGTAACACAAGAAAAAAAAAAAAAAAAAAAAAAAGGTGGACTCCAAGTTTATGGTTAGTAAAAAGAAATGGGATAAAGTTTGCTCTGATGCCAAACATGCGCCAATGGCTTGAGCCAACACGAATGTTCTTTTAGGGAGGGGCTCCATAAGTACCTCAACGAGGATATCTCGTCATAAAAAATGTATGTTTATACAGGTAACTATTGATTTATCACTCATAAGACAGGTAATTTATCTCCTATGATAAAGTGTTGTCATGACAACTTTTTTTTACAAGCTCCTTTTCCAGATTTCAAAGAAAAGAAAAACTATAAAATTCTTGTTAGGGGCTTTTGCTCCCTAACAATTTCTGGAAAATCTGTCTAATTATCATAACTGTTTTCTATATTTAATTATAAATCATTTTCTTAAAAAAAAGAGGCTAACTCTACATGAATATATTTTAACTGCCAATATATTTTAGTGTAGCTGATGGACTCAAAACACAAGGGAGTAGATGGTATTAAAAAGCCCTGGAAATCTCAAGTTACATGAGCACATACTTCCAGAAAAAGGATGACCTTTAAAGGTCTCAATTACAGCCGAAACTTTAACATTACATAACGCCACCAAGGACGGAACCAAGAAAATTAAATTTGGCCAAAAATTTGACACATGGTAAAAGCAGTGTGAAGACAGAAGTTGGAGCATTAAACTTAAAACACTTGAAGTTAAAACATAATACTTTCTATAAAATTACAGGGTGCAAAATTAAAAGGGGGTGTTAAAAAGAAGAAAAAACAAAGGTATATGTAAATTTATATTCTACAGGATATGCATTTCTTTGAGTGAAAATATGCACCTTTTCATTTAAGTCAACCCAGTCCATTTCTTTTCCAGAATTAGTTTGACAAGTGATAACACCATTATCTGACACCTCTTACACCTAAATTAGTACCAATGTAATGTTATTCTATGTCAACGACACTACATGCACGCCTTTCAAAATCAAACAAGAAAAGTTGGTAAGTGAATAAGTAATATATCATCATAACCCACATCAAGGTTTACACGGGTTGACTTTTCCTCTTATAGTATTCTAGTCTATGTTAGACAACTGGAATATCTGAGCATCTCTTATCAAAATAGTGTAATATGCTGGATACTGTTTAGCTTTTTTTGTTTAAAATATATTTTGAAAGAATAAGAGATGTATTATGTGAAGGAGCTTCAACAACATATTGATCATTAACTCTATATAGAGCAAAAATATTAGCATTATATTAATCTTAGAAACAAACTAATAGCTTCCTATATTTAGATTTATAAAACCATATATTTCTCTTTCTCTGAACAATATTTTAAAATTTGAAACACAACAAAAACCACCTTAATCAAATTCAAATTCAAATTACAAATATTTAGGCATATATTTTCAACATGCACTAAATGAGTTCAAATTTTTAGTTAGTATAGACTTCACAACTTACTAACACGAGGAGGATCAAAAGTTATGTCTTGTGGAATCTATAAAAAGGAACTCAATATAAATGACCTAAATAATTGAGATACTTACCTAATAACTAACCTTTACTCTATACAAATACTACAACTACATCAAGACCCATATACCCTTTACCTTGGGTGCACCGTACCTGAACAACTATTACCTAGTCTACTATAGAGCTTTCCTAATCGTGCCTTACTCGCAAGGGTTAACAATTGATTCTCCTATCTTTTAAGCTTTTAGCTGAAAGATCACAAGTAAAGCTCATTTTTTATAATCTATCTATTGAACTTAATTTTAAACAGTGGGGACAATATCAAAATGTTATTGCTTGGCCATCAAAGCTGTTCAAATATGTCAATAACCAACTATGCTAAAAAAATTTAAGCATTTAGTGAAAGCTCAAGAATAAATATATAAAAGAAATGCATCATACCATTCTGTGATGATAATAGATAAAACGCCACAATATATGTGCTAGAAACATATCCTCTAATATCTTTTATCATTGATTGAAATTCATATGAGAATTACATTAATGCGGTTTTTGTTTCCAGGCACGGATTTGCAAAGACAAATGCAAGCAATGAATGGAAGAGAAAGCACGAAAAACAACAAATAAGAAGTGTTTAAAAACAGAAAACAAAGCAAGTAATGAAGGTTGACTTTCTTTGCAAAATTGGAAAGATTAGCGAGGAATTACGTTCCAATGACCATTTTCTCCTTTCATAATTGTTTATAGTTGAATAAGTTTAATTTTCATGGAAACAGTGAATATAAAATTAATAAAATAGTATAACATAATAAATATAATAAAATACTCATTATAATTATTAATATAGTAATGATAGAACTTGTTGAATATAGTGAAAAAATTATATTTGGGATTAATCTCCCTTGTACTGAATATACACATAGGGTTCTCTATTTATAATAGAAGAAATATGAGCTAAGTCCAAAATACAAATAAGAAATAATAACAAACTAACTAAAGATAAAAGATAAATATAAAATAAAGATAATATATCTAACACTCCCCCTCAAACTGGTATATACAAATCGTATGTACCAAGTTTGTTACTAATATAATCCATAAAGACTTAATGAAAATATCTGCTTTGATCTTATTTGTTATGGTGCTGACATGATTACGATCATAATAGGTCAGACTTGCCCCATGTGTCGCCAATCTCTACAAACTTTAAGAGACTAGCAACAAAAGTTTCATGATTAGGGTTTAGTATTCTATTTCAATAATTTAAAATAAAGAAGTTTTTATTGAAATTTTATACGATAGTGAGAAATAAATTAGTGTGATGAAAACTTTATAGTTTGAAGTGTAACATTTATGTAAAGGTGTTTTGACCATCAAACAAATAATCCATAGTAATATTTATTGATAGAAGTGGACTTTAAGCCTAACTCAACCCCACAAAATCGGCTTGTAGGGTAAGGTTTGCACCCACTTATATACACTGAATTGGCCTTATCTCTAGTCAATGTGGAACTTCCAACACACCTCCCTTACGCCGAGGTATATACATCTCGAGCCTGGGATTAGACATTTAATGGGTGGTCGGATAGCGGGTGGAACAACATGCCCAACAACAAATATTGCTAGGATAGACTCCTGATACCATGTTGAATATAGTGAAAAAATTATATTTGGGATTAATCTCCCTTGTGTTGAATATACACATAGGGTTTTCTATTTATAATACAAGAAATATGGGCTAAGCCCAAAATATAAATAAGAAATAATAACAAACAAACTAAAAATAAAAGATAAATATAAAATAAAGATAATATATCTAACAGAACTATAAAATAGTAATAATAATATAAATAATAATAGTATAAAAATAACAAAATAGTAATAATCAAGGGCAAAATAGTAATCTTCTATTTTTATCGATTAAAATATTTTTTAATCTATAAAACACATCACATTACTGATTAACTCCTATAAACTTTCATCTCAAATACCTTCATTTCTCACCATCTTTCCCCTAATCCAAACAACTCAACTTTCTAACAACTCAACTTTCTTCTTTATAGATATATTGCACTTTATGTTAATTAGGAAACATAGACATTTGATATTGTTTGATATTCGTAAATATTGATGATATTTTTTTCTAACAATATCTTTTGTTTACCATAGTTATGTTTGGTTGCCATATATACTTGTATCATTCTTCATTATAAATATATTACCCTATATGTATTTTACACCTAAGGGAGATTAATCCTATACCTAGTTTTACTATATTTAATACCCCTCTCAAATCCACTCTCCCAAATTCATCCCCCAATCCAAACATAGCATAAGAGTCTTGTCAAATAACAAAGAGGAATCTCAAAAAAATTTAATTAATAATAAAAAGTGTTATTCTAATGGCCATAATCACAGTTTAGAAGTGAAATATATGCAAAACAAAATAATGTACAAGTAAAATTATTCAAACAAGCACGAGATTTGATAGAATAAAGATTTTCTCACCTGAAAGGAAGACTCCTCACGACTTCGGAGTATTTGGTGAATTTGCTGACAGAGAGAATTTACTCCTTCTACTGGAAAAACAATCTCCCTTTTAAGGAAAGGCTTCCTAATGAAGTTAATAGGAGCAAATATAAACTTTTCAGCACCCACCCTTTTAGTAGAATTTGTATTGATTGCATCCAAAGAAATAGAAGCCCCAACAAATCCGGGCATAACATAGGGACAAGAATTTATAACTTCAGCCGAGCCAGGTGATGTTTGGTATGCTGTCAAAGCAGCCTCAATTGCTGCCTTTTGATGGTGTGCGCTAACTGCAAATTTGTTTGTGATTGCAAGAACCCAAGGAATTCCAAGAGTTTTAGCTTCATCTAAGAAAAGTGACAGGACTGGCCTTTGTTGATTATCATTTGAATTACTACATCGGGGTATGCTATGGGATAAGTTATGAACAAAAACAATCAAATCTGTCTTCTGACTTAGATCACGTATTCCAAGCCACAGTTTATCCCTGAAGCGAGAAGTTTCCACATTTAGTTCCTGTAAAACAACGTTAATGTTTATTTGCAATCTAACACATGAACAAAACCTACTAGTGCTCATGCCAAGCTCTTAAAAGCAATCATAACTATGTGTCTCAAGTGTTTGCTTAACTACGGAGTATTTGACAGCACTCGGTTATAGGAATATTTTTCTACAAAATTAAACAGAGAAGAATTTATATCCAGCTCAAGTAGTTATGTAATAAGAACATTAAAACTGGCCAGTTTGCCTATCATATTAACTGCGTTGACTAAAATATTAATAACAATTCATTGAAACATAATGCTCGTAATAGATTGATAACAACACCATTACCCTCCTTAATATAGAATGCAAATAGTACAAGCAACAGACATTCAGCTGGTTAACATTAGGTTGTTTGATCTATAGAGCAGGCAAACATCAGAAATGAAGAACATGCTTGTTCTTTTTTCTATAAATAATAATAATCTGACAAATAAAAATAATGGAAAAGGGAAAACCTGCATATTTATTCCACTGGAGTCACAATAGCACAAACCGTCAGCAATAACTTCTCGCACAACCTCTGAAACAGCATCATCATTGGCAGCAGTATTTGGTTTACATTTATTCAAGACAGCCCTTAAAAGAGTAGTTTTACCAGCTCCCTGCACATAGAAAACTCACGCATGTCAATAGACAAATAATAAATGGAGTTAAATGTGCTGCCCCCAAGAAAAATTGCCTACCTCTAACCCAACTAATCGTACTCGGCGGGTCCTCACATGAACTTCTTTGGAAACAGTTGTAAAATCACTTGTGCAAAATATTACAAAGTTATTTAAACTTTCTGGACGGATGAATTTATCCTTGTCAACAGGTGCTGAACTACTTGCAGTCTCAGAGTCAACAGAAGAAAAAGCAGGCATCAATGAGTCTAACACAGTTTGATGTTTTGGTGGACTTCTTAGTGGAGGACCAACTAATATTCTCAACCTCTGTATCTCAGGCTGCATTCCTTGATCTGAAGAATAGTTTGGTGGAGAAGGAAATGATTCAACCATAGTTGAACACCTAATGAACATTAAACAAATGTCACACACCTAGCGTATTGAAGTTATTTTGCAGAAATAATATGCAATGAGAAACAACAGGAAAGGGGTGAATCACTTGAATGATAATGAATATCTTGAAATTTCAGGAATCCACTTCCCTTCCCACTTACTATGAATCACTTAATCATATAGAAAATAGATGTTTTGTTTCTCCAAAAATATTATCAAACCAGGTAATTAACAGCTGCACTTGGCCTTGAAAAAACTACTTCTCCAAACACAAATTAATCATCTCCTAAAAAAAGATTAAACTCATTCAGATAAGATACGTAAATTTTCAAGTCAAACTAAGACATGGAGTGTTCCGAAGAGAGCTCATAAAATCATAACTTTGACAGACCAATATAAAAATGAAAAGCATTGACTCAACAACATTCAACTAATTCAGCTTAAAAACAAATTGTAAGTTTGTAACCCAGACATTATGCACTTTAACAAAGAAAATAAGATGCTTTCATAACCATATATATTAGCAATCACAATAACCAATGGAGATGGAGTAACAAGAAAGATGCTACTGATAACCAAAATGTCAAAGAAATATTACATATTGTTAGGAGGATTTAAGGGTTAGCATTAGGTTATTGAACTTTAAGAGTGCACGGGATTTGTTAGGAACCTTAAGAAAGATAGTTAAAACCAAAGAAAGTCCACAAAAGAGAGAGAATAATGGAAAAAATTGGAATATGCCCTTCTTCATTCTTATGAACTTCTTTGTCATGCAGCCCCTCTCTCACAATTGCAAAATCTCGGTCCGCAGCCCTTCTCTCGTAACCATGTCGTGTCTTGCCATCGCATTTGCCATTGACATCGATGCTCGTCATCGCCACCTGACTCGCTATTGCCGTTGCTTGCCACTGCCGGTCGCTTTCTGTCACGAGCCCTGTTTTTATCACACACACAGTGCCCGCTTTCTATGCAGAGTTTGCACTGTTTGTTTGTGTAAGTGGTATTATTCTTGAGTTATGTTTCAGCCTATTATATTCAGTCCCTCTCTACACTGTTTTGTGCATTTTTTTACTAGATATTCTTCTCTAGTCTACCAAAAACAGGGATATTTCATTTATAATATATTTTTTTATTTTGTAGTAAAAAATTGAAATTTGATCGGAATGTTTGGGAATGGATCAAATTCAACTGAGAGGAATCCAAATGCTTCCTCATCTATTAAAGGTAGAAGTAGAAATAAAAATACTCTAGGAAAGAGGTCTGATATTGGATGGAAACATGGGATAGATATTAATTGTAATGATAGAAAAGTGAAATGCAATTATTGCTCAAAGATTGTAAGTGAGAAAAGCATTAGATCCTGTGGAATGGTGGAAGATGTTTGGGGATGGAACTCCGGAGTTGAAGAGATTTTCCATTCAAAATTCTAAGCTTGACTTGTAATTCTTAAGAATGTGAGCGTAATTGGAACTTATTTGAAATGACGGTGAAAATGTTCACTTAGATAGAACAACAACAAATCTAGCTCTAGATGCCCTTGATCTTGATAAAATAACTTTTGATGCCAATGAGGATGCACAACTTTCATCATGGGAAGAGTTGGATGAAGATGATGATGGAGATGATAATGTCAGTAGAGAATTAGAGGATTAGACATAGACACTTGATATTTGGATTTATGTTTTATAATATTTGTATGAACTTATTTATTTAAAGTACTTTTTAAGTTCTATAATTTTGTAGACTTATTTGAATTAGAATGTTATATATATAAAAAAAAAAAATCATGTCAAACTCTTATGAGTTTACGAATCGAATTTACTAAATTCTCACGAGCTTACGTAAACTCGAGAGTTTACATAAACTCAAGAGTTTACATAAACTCTGAATTTGACAACCTTGATTATAACTACTAATTCTTTCTCTGCCCTGGGCCTGCCCACATTTCCAGCCATTACAAATCTAAACAGATCCAATTAGTATTTAGAAATTTTATCAAAAGAAAACTAAACCAATAAGTGATTTCGTGTCAGTAATAATATAGCTAAATAGTTGATAGTTAGTATATTGTGGAGCTTTCTTTGTTTTTGTATAAGTGTTTTCTCTGTAATTGAACAGCTGTCAACATTAGACAGCTGTCAGTAAATGACTCATAAATAAGTCAATGTACTTATGATTGTGCAAGTAATGTGAATAATACACGGATTCTTTCACTGTTATTTTTCTCTCCTCTCTCTGTTCCATTTATCTTAGAAACGATGATGTTTTATGGGGTGATGACAATACCAGTTACCATTCACTTGAGCGTGAACCAGTGTACATAAATGCAACCCATAACCAGCAATATCAACTTTCAGAGGCTCTCCATTTTTTGTTCGTAGTCCATCATTCCATCCTAAAGGAACAATTGAGGTTGCAGTTCGAATAACAGGGGACTCAACTATGTGACCAAGCTCCACAGTGCCAGCAGCTGTAAACCCAAGCCATTGCTTCAGATGAGGAAACTGATCAATGCCAGAGAAAGATGAGGAATCAACACTCATAAAAAGGTCATAGATTCTGCAAACCAGGAAGGAAAAGCAGTATTATTCCTATATGAAACACCAATTAATGTAGAAAAGCATTATCAAAAGCTTCAAACAATAATTAGCCCATTAGATGGAATTCAAGAAGCTTGGAGGACATATCCTCAGAAATATTTACAGTAGATAAGATGATTTGGGCATGAATCTTGGGATGATGAAAGCATATGATCATTTAGGTGTCAATGATTTGAAAACTATGCAAACCCAATTTTGTTAGTGTAACCTAATGAGAAAGATGGTTACCTCTGAAATCGAGATCGATATGACTTCATTGAATGTGATTGAAATCTTTCCCTCAATTCAGTAATCACAGATCTGACCTGAAAATGTCTTTGCCAAAGGAAAACTAAATGAGAGAACTTACACTACCATATTCATAAATATAAAGTTGGAAGATAAACCTTAAGCCTAAATTGGGACACTAGAACAATATCACAGATTGATAAGCAATGAAGAAAAGATCATACCGATGTCAACTTTGAGTACTCTGCACCTGATAGAGACTCTACAGCAGAATTTCCCAATAAATAAAGCTGTCTTACATGAAACAAGTTCCAATGAGTTCAAAATTAATTAATAGAAACATAGCATCCAGAGAAAATGAAATTTTGAAAATAATGTACACTAACTAAGGAAAAACATAAGATATGGAATCATTTTACTCCTTTTCTTTTGATCCTGTGCATTTAAAGTTGATTTTGCATTGTCAAGTGCATAAAATTTAAAGCCTGGTTGACATTGATTATAGAATCCAATGCATTAATCATTAGGTTTTTCCTTAAACGTTTAAACCACAGTAAAATGGTTGCTTTAACGGACAAAAGGAAGCAAGAAAACATAACAGAAGATAAAGGTATGAAAAGAACAGAAGGGAAAGATAGAAAGAAAGAAAGAAGCAAAAACTGGGAATAACTTAGGAGAAACAAGAAAAAAAAATCAGGTCAAAAAAGCAGAAGATTGAAGAAAAAAAGTTCTTCAGATCAAGAATGAGACTGCTAGAGATGGATACTTTTTGGGTGGGAAAAGAGGAGGAAAAGGACAAAAAGGTGAAGGATATTAATAATTATCAGCTAAACCATGTGGAGTAGTGCAGTTTACAAAGGGAGCCATGGGATCTTAGTATAATTTCAGAGCCACTAATGCTCGGTTTTATGGCCATACAAACCATAGGAAACTCAAAACACAGAACTGAAGGAGTACAGGAGTGTTCATAAGTTGTTTGATCCAGGAGGATTATAAATTATTCTTGTACTAAATGGTTTTATTGGTTTAGTCAACATGCTTCAATCAACTCAGCAACAATTTCAAAAGCCACAAGCTGTTTACCTAGGGGACCAAGAGAATGTTTAGGGGGAACTATCGACTTGGGGAGTATTGACAGTTTTTATATTTATAAAAAAATTTAAGTCAATCGACTACAATAATTATGAGAAAGGGTGGAGAGGATAATCGAGTTAGTTGGTGAGAATTACAGTCCATTCTGCCATCATCATACTGATTCAGATTGGCAGTTAAGGATTTGACAAAGAAATTCCACTCTAGTTTCTGATCTAGTTTTTTTCATCTTATAGGACAAATCAATCAATCTCTTGCATGCAAGTACAATAACAATAACATCAAAAGCAGTACACCATGAAAAAGTAAGAAAGTAAAAACATATATAGAACCTGTGGTGACTAAAAAAGAAAACTGAACTAAATCATCAGTCCATAATATCTACCTGTCCAAATGGCACATATGAAGGCAAATAAGGCACTCTGCGCCACTTTTTCTCATCTCCAGTCATCACATTGTTCGTTGTATCTGTTTTCCCATTAATTGGAACCTCTAGTGAATGTTTATCAGCTTCAGGTAAAGGCTTGAGTGATATGCCATCAGAACCCTCTTGTATTTCAAGCAACTGCGGTGCAACTACTTCCTCCTCATTCAAAGTATTTGCAAGAGAATCAGGCAATGAATTTCTTTCATTGGAACTGATCGGTCTTTCTCTGCCTGTACTAAATTGTCTTCGTAGACCTTCCAAAGGGACTAGCCTTGAGAGTCGCCAGAATGATCTCTGCACAGGCCCTACCCCCAAAACCAACTGCTCTGTGTTAAGCTTCCCTGACCCATGCTTGTGTTTTCTCAATAATGAGCTGTCAGTTTCATTCTCAGAAGGCCCTGGCTGAGTCTGAGCATTATAATGGTGAAAATAAGCAGGAGATAAAATACGGGGAACCAGATCTTCTGGAATGCAGTAACTCTTAAAATAATGCTGCCAACCTTTTCTATTAACATAGCTGCAAAGAAAAGAAAAAACAAGGAAACAAATAATTAATATTCTAGTTTTGCAGGTTTGAAGAAGAATCAGGGGCTAACCAATTTAGAAAGTGAGAAAAAAGAACAGGGAAAACATACTCCTTCAAAGCAGCATTTCCAACTGGAGGTTGAGAAAATGTAATGCATTTGATAGAGACTTTTTCATTTTCCTTTGATGAAGATGAAGATGAAGCAGCAATTACTCTCAAAATGGCAAGAGTAGCTAATGCAGCTACCTGTGTATACAAGGAACTTTACATATGTAATTTGTTCAAACACTAAAGCAGTAATGCTTTAAAATCCAAATTGGATGAGTCAAACTCACTGCTCCACCAAGTGAATGACCACATAGAACTAGCTTGCGTTTCTTCTTTTGAGCAAGCCTATATAATTCTAAAGCAGGTATTCCTTTAGCACGAGCCATGAAACCCTGAGATGTAATATGAATTATGAAGGAAATTATTGGAATCAGAAACATAATATTTTACTCATACCAGAACCAAGGTTGCGATTTTACTGTTGAATGAAATCCTAAGGTTATAAAGAGTTGAACAGTTGAAAAATTATAAAGAAAAATAGATAAGAAAACCATAGAAATCGAACTATTACAAATTTACCATATAAAGAAGCAACAATCTATAAGAACTTGACAAAATAGTTAAATTAATCTATAGGTCCCTATATAATTTGGAAATTTTCAATCCAGTCATTACAGTTATGTATCAGGTCCCTAAAGATTAAAAATAGCACTAATAATAATAATAATAATAATAATAATAATAATAATAAACAAACTGGATTCAAGGAACTCAATAAAAAGGTTTATGAAACTATTGGGATCCAGTCACCCTTTTAAACTATGAGTCTATTTAAAGATCTCCAGGTATAAGAGTCTGCAAGTTAATTTAATAAAAACATATTGGATAATAGTCATTTACCCTATGAGCTGCAGGTTTGTATTTCTTCTTCGGTTTCTTAGACCTGGACTGTAGAGGATTCCACGTATAGTCTTTTCCATTATGGCTTTCATCATTGTCAGATTCAGTTGATTCATTTTTTTCAGATTCCTCAACAGCATCATCATGAAAGATGGCACCTTGAAGTATATTTGCATCAGCCATGACATCCCTTTCATCAAAATAGAAAAAGGTAAAGATTCTTGAAGTTAAAATGAATTTGGAAAGGCTTACACATGGAATCGTATGAAAAAACTCACTTGTACTGCTTTGTTCCTATAAAGGAAGCAAATAATGTGTCACCTGCCTCTGCCAACAAATACCTTCAACAACATAATAACCAAATAAGTATGACACAACAACAGCAATAACATCCAAGTCATATTCCACTAGTCGGGTTCAACTACATGTATCAAATTCTAAAATATTCTATCATAGATCATGTATTCACGTCTATGGAGTATTGACAAATTGTTGACCTCTCAATCTTCCATAATAGTTTCAATAATAGTATTTCTCAGTCTCTTTACCACTAGGGATTGCTAATCTCCATCTCATCTATTTGAATTATTGCAGATCTTCTGCACACATGCCTACAAAAAGCATATAAGATGAGCTTCTACCATCTTTCGTAAAATACTGCCCAAACTTCTTCTCTAATGTATCTGTTCCTAATCCTATCTTGTACGAATAGTGTAGTTTGTGCCTTCATATAATGCAACATTCACATTCCTGCTACATTGAGTTTATTCTCTTGTCTGTTATTTTCCTTAATCATGAGCAACATCTTTCTGTTATGAATAACAGCCAAATCCATTCTCTATTTCATCCACTGCATAAGTCAAATAAAAGAAACCTAAGGAAGACAGTCCATAAAATTTGAACCCAACGCTAAATAATCTTTTAGAGCCTAAGAGAAGAAGAAGAGACAAAGTACTTCAATGCACAATTCTATTTTGAGAGAGAATGCAATAATATAAGTAGTTACTAATAAGGTAAGTGAAACTAGAAATTCACATGCTAGGTTGTTAAAAAACACTAAACAGAACAAACAAAGCCACATGACATTGAAAAGCAATCATTAAAAATAAAGATCACGACCAATTAATGTAAAAATCGTCCAAATAACCTATTTTTTACCTCCAAATATATTCTAGAATGGATGAGAACAATAACAAAGGATAAAAGCCTCCAAATACCAAAATATATAATGGCATATTGGAATCTTTGCAAATAATGTAAGATTAGAAGAAGAATTAAATTGTATAAAGAATGAATGAACACCTATGAGGAACATGATCTGACGATGGTTGCACCCTCTCCAAAGCAACAACTTGTCCACCAAAATCTGCCTTAAATTTATTTACAGCTCGAATCATCTCACCAGCAGGTCTCTATATAATAAGTCAGAAATAACGAGTAATAAGTTTATTTAGCTAACAAATATTCATACAATAATTCTCCCAAGAAAATCATATTAAAGTTACAAAGTTGCTATAAGCACTTGTCTAAGACTTTAAGAGGCATATGCCTTGCAATTGATTCCAAGATCATAGAAAACCATCGCATTTCATAGAGCTACTGTACTTGTAGCATTTAAATAAACACTGAAGAATATTAAAGCTCTAGGAATAATCCTCAAAATGAATAGACAGAAATATTTGTATACAATAGCATATGGCCTATTCATTTCATGATTCACATGAAAGAACACCAAACTTCTAAAATATTCATCATATTCATTTATGCTTTAGGAAAAAAAAAAAGTATTTATGATTACTTTATGGAGCCAATTAGCTTTTACCATGTTTCTTATAATTATAACCAAAGAAAATCAATTTTCTATGTTACATAAATTAAAAAGGTTTAATTTTCATAAAGTATCACTCAAACGTTTTGACAGAGATATCTAATATGAATTCATCCTATGCTCACATTATGTCAATGAATAGAATATGAAGCTAAAATGATTAAGTCCTATTAGATACAATTGTAAAGTAGTTTTAGGCTAATAATAGTGCATAGTAACCAACCGTGTCTCTCATATAGAATTGTCGTTGAAGAACAACACTGTATGAAACCTATAGTCTAAGAAACCCTTTTCCTACACATTTCAAAGTTTAATAAAGAAGACCCGCAAATGTAATTTTAATAAAACCAAGGACACCGCGTTTCTTCTTTTAACACCCCGACTTGAAACCGTGTTTCTTCATATTGTAGACGGATATGGAAGATACGATCATAATTGTGGTTGCAGAAACTCCAAAAACCACAATTTTTATGATACAATCATAATTGCGGTCACAAGCACTACAGACAGAAAATCTACATACAGTTCTAGACATGTTTGTCTTGTTATTGAATTAGAATTAGTTTAATCCCAATAATATGCATGATCCTATAACTTACACATTTTTCCGCATATTACCAAGGTAAACTCCAATTCTAATTGAAAAATAACACAAACAACATATATACAAACACTTCTTTATGTATTGTTTGCATTGTTCTCCAATTAGAATTAAATATTCTTCTCAATAATACGCACTGATATTTACTACAAACCTTTGTTCACGTGATAGGACACAACTTAGATATCGAATCAAGTTTAGAGTTCCAGTCAACCTCGGTAATTTACTTGAAAAAAATACATTTCATCAAAATTCAAACTTCAAAATCGATTGAAAAACAACACCGTGAATACAGTAAGAACAAATTGAAGTACACATTACTCCTCTCAAATCAGAATATACACAACGCAATCCAAACAAACATTTTACGATTCTTATTTTAATTTTGAAGACAACGATAAATTAAGACGGGGAAAGAGACCTTGTAGACGCACTCGGAGAGGACCATGCAGCAGAGCAGGTCCTGCAAATCGGAGACGGAGTCCGCCTTGAGGGCGCGGCAGAGGTTGGTGAGGCGTTGGTACTCCTCCTGGATCCGCTTCTTGTGCTCACGGTGGGAGGCCCACGGCCACTTCATCCGCCACTGGAGTGGGCCCCACGACACCTTGTCCTTCAGGCCCAACAGCTTCTCCCGCTGGTCCTTGATCCAAGGCTCCACGCGGCTCTGTATGAACTCCATAACAGCCCTAACCAGACTCACTCCAAGAAGAGACGCAACAACGCGTTGCGTTGTGTTGTGTGGTGAGAGGGAACTACAACAACCAAATGAAAATCACTGATACGCTATTGCAAAATTTTATAATTATTATTATTATAATTATTGGTTTAAATAAACTCTTTCATTTTATCATAATATAAAAGAAAATCAATGAATCACAAAATTTGGGACAGATTATTTTTCCAAGAATATTTAATGTACTTGCTATGATTTTATTTGTAATAATTAATTACCTAATCACCCAAAATTAAGGAAAATCGTTAGATTAGATAATAACAATGGTTCGAAAGATTGATTAAATTCAGACGATTATCACAGTATTAATAGTTATTTTGCAGCTAATGCTTTTCCTTACTGTTAACATAAAATCTATCTTCTTTTAATTTATAGTATTTTATTCTGAACATAGTTAATGTGAAATTATTAAGAATGGGATCTTGTAAGAAAACACATATTATTTTTTCTTACTTGTGTTTCATGACAACCATAATTTAATAAAAATAATATGAAATTTTTATATTTTTGGGATTATGTAATAATAATGGGAGAAAATAGAATGTGGTTGTGTTGATTTGATTTGATGTGGAAAAACGAAAAGGAATAAGTGAGAGAATATCCACTCTCCTTATATTTTCTTTGGTAGTTGCTTCCATTGAAATAATCTTCTGGGGTTGTACTCTTTTTAAAAAAACACACACAAGATTATATGTTTGTATATTATTATTGTATTTATTTGGTTGGATTAATTTTGTCCCTTAATTTTCTATTAGTTCAATTTAGTTTTTTTAATTTTAAAAATAGTTTAATTTGTTCATTTCCATTAAGTTCGGATTGAGATTATTGTTGTTTTTATTAATATTATATATTAATTTGTGAAATTTTTTATTTTTATTTTTTATTTTTTTCTATTTTTTTATTTTTTAAAAGACATAAATCGTCATTTATTAAGTTATGACCGTGCTACATGACAATAATAGTGAAATAATAAGCAAACTTTAGAAAAAGAAGATTTGGGTTAATTACTTGAAAGGTTTGAAACATAGTTTTTATCGTGTTCGATTTATTACTTTAATTCTAAGTTATAGTTATAAAGTTTTTTTTATTAAATTCATTTGGTTAAACCACTTTTGCAGTCCCTAATTATGTTAGGTTTTCTCAAATAGATCCATTTCTTAATTTTTTTTTCCCAATTGAATCCTTAAAAATGAAAATTTGACTTAATTGGCTCCTCGTTGTTAAATTGGGTTAACGGGATTAAGTTTTTTGTTGACGTGTCATTGTGAAGTGGATTAATTTATGACGTGGCCTCTTAGGTGAAAATTTTGTAATTAAAAAATAAAATAAAAGGGCTCTTAAAATCTGAACAAGTTAAGCCACCGCCACCCATGTCGGAGAGCGTATTGAACATGTCAACCCAATAAGAACGATCTAAATGATCGGTGAATTGTACCTGAAATAAGATTCATGTTCCTCGTGTCACTGCTTCTCAGCTCGGTTTTAGCTTTTTCAACGACTAGGTCGATTCGGCATCATGTCAGGCTTATCATAGGTTCGATTTTCTCCTTCGTTCTCGCTTATGAATACATTCGGGTGTGGATCGTGGAAAGATTAAGACTTGGAATGAAAGATCAAAAATTGGTGTTAGCTTTTGCTTCATGCTGGATTTCCTAATTTTTGTCTATGAGGATTGGGGAAATGGAAAGTTCAGATGCCTTATAATGTTTGCATTTTGGATTATTGAGGGTTTTGGTTTAATTTCCTTTGTTTTTGCTTTGCTTGCATGTATGATTTGGTTAATTTTTATTTTTTTTTTGTCTGTATCATTTTTTCAAGGGAGTGAGAAGAGAATTTGGGTCAATGAAAGAGTGAATTCACTCAAGTAGCTTTAGCACCAGGGCCTAAAGGTGCAGATGTTCTTATTCTAGTGACAAACATGACCAATTCCATGTTCTTATTCTCAGCAGAATTGTGTCACTGGAAACCTTCAAATAGCCAATACTCCTCTTGAAATACAAACCACAATGAAATTCCCATTGTTAGTGACTTACGGTTCCTCCTTCTCCCCAAAATTGCTAAGCTTGGCAACACACTTAGCCTCCTTAAACAGCTTGCGCAACCTCTCGGTAGTGAACTTCCAACAAAACTGAATAACCTTAACGGGCATGGCCAATCCACTCCCCCCTACATAGTTCACGAGATTGGACTCATCAGCAATGACAATAAACTTCTTGCACGCGCTCCCCACCATCCTCTCCCTCAAGAGGGAGCCACCATGACACTTGAAGAGGTTGAGAAAGGGGTCAACCTCGTCGGCATCGTCAATGGCCATATAGACAATAGGGTAGGAGTCGATATCGGACAAAGGGATCCTAAATGCTCGTGGCAGTGGAGCCAGTGACGGTGTGCCCTGGCGAAGAAGCTCGCTGATGCGGTTGATGACGTGCTTGGCAGTGGAGCCAGTGCCAAGGCCGAGAGCCATGCTGGATTCGACGTACTCGACAACCTTGTAGGCGGTGATCTTTTTGAGGTCATATTGGGTGAATATGATGGAGGGGGAGTGTGAGGAGGAAGGGAGGAGAAGGTCGGTGTCCCTCCACGTAACAACCTATGCTAATGCCACGTATTAGAATTTTACCATGTCAAGTTGTCAGGTCATCAAAGACTTAATCCCGTTAACCCAATTTAACAGCAGAGAACCAATTGAGTCAAATTTTAGCTTTTAAGGACTTAACTGGGGGAAAAAATAAGAAAGAAATCTATTTGGGAAAACCCAATATAAATAGGGACTACGGAAGTGGTTTAACCAATTCATTTTTAGCAATGGTATTAGAGGTTAAGTTTTTTAAAAATAATGAATGTTCTATACTTACTTGTGGCATCCTGTGATGGGGTGTTACACACTACCTATACCACAAAAACCTCAGACACACCACTAAGGAATGTGTTGCCCTAAGAGACAAGATTGAAAAGTTAATTTAGGCGGGACATTTGAAAATGTTTGTTAGGATCGAATGTCCTTGGTGGATTCTCCATCATAGGCAAAGTCCACCAAGAAGCCCTCGAAAGTTCATCCTAGGATTCCATGGACAAACCAGTTTAAGGAGTTGCAGCAAAAGTAGGAGTCAAGTTCGTTCACTAACGATACCATCTCTAAATGCTTCCTCGAAGATGGATCGTTGACATCTGCAAGAAAAAGGAGTATGCCCCCTATCACCCTTACAGAAGAGGACTTTAAAGCCCTTGACCCCGACATCTTATACTAGAAGACATTCTAGAAAATGGATATATAAGAGGACCTTATTGTGTTGTATAACAAACAAATTGTTAGACTCTCTGGTGAATGAGTAGAAGTGAAGGGATATTTGAACCTTCAAACATGAATTGAGACTGAGTGGGATAGTTGAGAGATTCAGATTCAATACATCATTGTTAAGGCCAAAACATCCTACAATGTATTGATCAGTCAGGCATGCCCCAACCCACAAGGCCATATCGTTAACCCCACATCTAGCAATGAAATTCCCCTCAAAAAAAGGTAGGATATGCACTATATGCGTTGACTAAAAGACGATTGGAGAGTGCTATGTCACGAACTTGAAAATGACCTTATACATTTCACCTAGAAAAATTCGTCGATTGAAAGTGATTATAACTGATTTTGACCCTCAAAACAATATCGAACATTGTATGGAACCCTAAAGAGACATTAAAGACTTGAGGATCAACAACATGGAAGGATAAACTACTCAGCTAAGCATATATCTTAGCGATGAACAAGAACATGTTAAGACAAAATCATCTAGAGAATAGACCGTCTAAAGCAACCCAAGTTTTGAAGTTTAACAAAAAGCATTAAAAATAATATTGTTGTGTAGGAAAAACTATTTAAAATAGTAATGTCTAATGAAGAAGCATTTTATAACGTCTAAAGCCAAAAGTTGAAGTAATGCTTTCCAAAGCAAACTGTTTAAATGGATTAAAAAATCATAAACAACATTTAGAAGAAAGTGTCTCATTGAAATATCTCAATAGGCTATATAAGAAAAATAAGCTAGCTTCTTATGAAAATAGAAGCCTACCTCTTTGATGAGTGCATATTTATGACCTCATTTAGCCTTTTAATATTGGATTCTTAATTGATTTGTGTATTTGAATAGAATATTTTAATAAGGATTTGTTATAATTGGGTTTATTTAACATGAGATACAAAAGTATGTTAAAAATAATTTTTAGTTGCACAAATGTTCTTTGGATATTTCGAGATGTTGCAACTAAGTTGAGCTCATTAAGGTGTAGAAATAAATTTGGTAAAGTTTCATAGCACCTTAAATATAAATCCAAGAATAACGAATAATCAAGACTATAAGAAGTCAATCTAAGCATAGCATGAAAAAGTGAAGAAATTTGACTAAGCTAAGAAGATGTGTAGAAATGGATTGGTCTAGTTTCTCAACCAAGGGGACGATGAATTGGTTTTGTTTAATAAAAATTGTTCTTTTAAAAATCTTTGACCCTTTCTTGGAATGCAAGTAAATAAAGAATGTAAAGAAATGAAGGAGATAAAGGATAGAAAGAACAACACCAAGGTTTACATTGGTTCGGCCTCAATGCCTACATCCAGTCTCCTTTTAATCAACCTAAGATTGAGAGCAAATCCATTATATTGATTGAGTTTTACAGCAAGCAATACAAAGACACCCTCTCAATGTATTCTCCTATCTAACTCCAAATCTACTATAGTAAAACACAAAAATAACAATCCTCTTTTTGCAACCCCTTTGAGATACCACACTCAAAGTAACCAAAACTCCAAAGTTCTCTTCCTGGCTAATAGCAACAGGGAAACCACAATCACAGTTGATTGCAAACAATTCAAATCTTCCAGCAGTACACCTTTCAGTGCAGATTGATCAGACTTTGAAAATTCAACAACTCTTCAAGAATCCTTGATTTGATTTCTTTCCAAATGAAATGTTTCTTGATTCTTGGAGAATAGACGTTCATGCAATTATAAACTCAACAAACTTTTTCATATATGAAAGATATTATTCAAAAATTTGTTTAATGCAAAGAGTTATGCGTCAATTTATAGAAATGACAATACTAACGCTACTTAATTGATTACATTAACACTACTGTAATATAATTACATTTAACGCATTTAACAGATTAAGCATAGCATGTAATCGATTAAGCAATTAATGCAAGTCAAGGTAGTTATGACTTATCAAAAACAAGTTTTCAAAACATACGAGCATTAACCGATTAAGAAAATAGTGTAAAACATTTCTGTCATTATCATCATCAAAAACACATATGAGATATATTGGGTTTAGCTTTCACATAACTCTCCCTATCAACAAGATGGAATAGGTAACAAAAATTGAATCTTGCGATTTTCTTTATTTTCTATACTAAAGGGCTTTCATAATTGATAAACATTTATAATTAAAAATAATTTGAACAAAATATATCTTAAGATATCTTATTTAATATTGTTAAATAATTATCTTATTTAGTTATATCAATAACTATCAAAAGATAATATTTATCAAATCTTTTTTAATTTAGTAAATATCTTTTCAAATATTTTTTAAATCTCCATAACAAACAGATATATTTTGAAGATATTGAATTTTATGGAAAATAATTGGAGGTGATTAATAATAGGAAGAATCTATCTCATTATTGAATTAAGAGGAAATGATATTCTAACTTCTAATAAGAATTATAAACTAAAGTAACCTAAAACATTTTACCTTAACCCCACAGTACTATGATTCCAAAATGTATTTACCAAAACATCCTATCAATAAGGATGTTTTTACAAAACCAATATAATTTTATAAGACCATCCAATTTCTTATTTCCTTTATCAATAGTTGTCAAATAGCTTGTCTTTTTAGTGTTCGATTCCAATTAAAAAAAAATACATACAAAATATACTTTGACACTCAAATCAGTTTATTATTTTATGACAGTTTTGAACAATTAGTCTACAAGATGCTAAAATGCTAATTAACACAAATACTATATCTATTTATTGGATTACTTTGCACTGTTCATGGGTTAATGTTGGTCCAAACATGCCTTAATCACCCATAGTGTTGCTTGTTTAGTTGTAATCATTATTTTGTTAGTGATTTGCTGAAGAAAATTGTGATTTATCTACCAATATTTACATACTGATATAGTTACATACAATATGATATTTCAAGGTTTAGAAAAGATGGGACGAGCTGATCTAGCTAGTGTTGTTCTTGATAGGCTACTAAAGCAGGCAGGTTATCTTGACATAGTTATTATGTACAACAGTCATCAATGCTCTGGGGAAAGCAAGTCGAATCAATGAGGTGAATATATAAGGTCTTTGAGCAAACGAGGAGCAGTGGAATAAATCCTGACATTGTCACTTACAATACATTGATTGAAGTTCACAGCAAGGTCGGGCTATTGAAGGATGCTTATAAGTTCTTAAACATGATGCTGGACGCTGGATGCACCCTTAACCATGTTACAGACACAACATTAGATTATCTTGGGAGGGAAATTGATAAATTGAGATTCCAAAGGGCATCGATTTTGAGTGAAAAAGAGTATCCTTCTTGAGGAGACACAGTTGTAACTTAAGTGCTGGGGATGGGATGAAAGTCTAGCAGTCTATGAAATTGGAATTTGTAATTTAGTTTTTGCATTAACTGAATTGTGTTGTGATCACAGCTGGTGTACTTCATGATCAATTCTATTATATTGTCTTGGTTTCTTAGCTGACAAATGGCTAGTCAATGTTATAGTACTTTTGAGTGGCTATTTTTTAGCAATGATGTTTATGGACTCTGTTGAACTTCAATACCAGTTCACATACATTTAATCAGATATGTCATCTTCTCGAACTGGTGTACTTTACCACAACATTGACCTTGATATGTACATTTTTGCACAAGTCTCAATCAGCAGCTCCAAAAGCGTTTTCTTTGGTGAGAAAAACTTCTTTATTATTTATTTGGTGAATTTTCAATTTTTCTATCTGTTAGCTTATCAAATTACTGGCAATAAATTTAAGTTACTATTTCATTCAAACCATTGACCAGTTTATTAGCAAAATTACTAGTATCTGTGTTGACTGTTGTCTAGTTAAAGTTATGGATGATTTATAATATTGAAAATAGGAGGTGAATGATGAAAAGGGAGCTTTGGACTTTTACTTGTATCTTTTAAGTATAAAAGTAATGGCCAAAATATGCTTGTATAATGTTAATCCTATTTTTTAAACCAATGTATTTGTTGTCAAATGATCATCCAGCCTTTTTACTTATGTCTAATTTGTTTTGGTTTAATGTTGTTTGAATTTAATAAATATCAGGAAATCAATTACAATACAATAAATAAGCGGAATAAAAAGATGAACAACTCCTTAATTCATATGATTTTTATAAAGATTATTAGTGTAAGGGAACTTTAAACATGATTATTGTGTTAGAAAATATTACTTATATATTATCACATGACTGAATTTTTTTAATATTCAAATAGTTGTATTAATGTTTGGATTTTTTACATTATTAAATTTAGGTGCAAATATTATATGTTAAAATTATTTATCTATAAATTTATCTATCAGTAATTATACATGGATAAATTTGTAAGTAACATTAATTATGACTATTTTACTTAAAGATTTTTTATTATAATTTATAGATAATCCATAAGTAAAATCATCTTACTTACAAATTTTGTGAATTACCTTCCAATTTTTATTATAGGTAACATAATGTTTTTCTTGTACTGATTTGAATATCATTTGGTTAAAATGAGATGTGTTCAACCTGATGTATGGATTAAGTTATTTGAAGCTCGTCAAAATTGAATGTTATTTCGGAATCTATTATCGATCTTGACTTTTCGAATAGTTCAAAAAGAAATGAGAAAGAAAAAAAAAAAAACTAATGAATTTCAAAAAAACTTTTTGTCCAATAAGAAACATAATTTATTAAACTATAAATTCTTGAAAAATAAATTTCCAATAATTATATATAAATATCAATTATATTATAAAGATATATAATATAATAAAGGCGTCACCATAAATAATAATAGAAAACAGTTAAGAGTAATAGGAGTACAATTTGGAAACTTGGAGTACTAGAGTTTCTCCCTTAAAATACAGAGAATTTATAACTTAGAACATGACAAAATTTCTTCAAAATATCCTAGGATAAGATAATTAAAGCCTAGAGAACTAGGCAGCAACATTTCCTTCCCCATCAAGAGCTATTTCCAAAGTATCTCCTCGCCATCTACTTCCATCCAAGTGGATGATCATCGCAAGGGAAACAAACGCAAACATGACACAAACACAAGCAATTGCAAGGGTGAGCTAATTATATAAAAAGCATACAATTAAGAGCATGTACATACAAGATATTAATTTAAAGCAAATAAGATAAAACATTCATCTTATCATGTTAAATATTAGACTTGACTCGTCCGGACTTTAGAATGATAGTCTAGCTATAGCGGGTCATGCACCTCTGGTGGCTTGTGATACTTAGGCTCTACCGCCTTGGGCTCCACCGCCCTGGGCTCTTCCGCCCTGCCACACTCACGAGGTTAGTCTGTTCCGCGCCTTGGAGCAAGATGGAAGCCTCCAAGACTAAGACCTCCTGCTACTCCTCACCACATGGTTCAGTCCTCTCTACGTGAGAAGAAAGACCATTGGAGCGTCAAGAAGACCCCCAAGACTAAGCTCCTACTTTCATTCTAAAACACTAAGAATCTCACCAAGAGATTTTGCACAGATGAAACTTAGTTTACCACTTGGATCATACTTTCATCACTTTGTAATCATATACTTTTTGTCACAATCAACATATACATAATCTCAACAATACCTTACTCACCAATCACAAATTATAAAAATAACTACTCTAATTTAATCTAAGTTAATCAATACCATAATCTTTTACAATTTATTTCCAATGCTATATAAAGCCTTGTTTCCTTCAGCTATATTATAAGTTATATTAAACTATACTTCTATTATAAATTTTCTATTAGACAATTGCAGAAACATTTTTAATTTATATTAAACTAACATTCATATTATAATATTATAATATTATATTATACGAATCTATTATTATATATAAAATTATATTATATTAATATAATTAATTAACCTACGTAATTATATATATATAATCTATACAATAATAATATAATATATTATGATACGTATTGCCTCAAGATAACTTACAATGCTCTCTTAATTATGAAATTGCTTGCTAAATTATTCATTATCACAGAATGCTTGCTCCCAACCTCACGTCACTACCCAATTGGTCACCGGAGAGGGTTCAAATATCTGAACACATCAGACTTACCTTCGACGCTAGCACATATGACTAGTCACAACTGACTGGACTAGGCCAGAGCTGCTCTATGATTAGGGATATGCCAACTCAGGTTTTTAAGTCCCCTCTATCCTACCAATAAAGAAAGGTTCTCAACCAGTTTTAATTAATTTATTTAAGTTACCTAAACTAGATTGTTGTGCTCTAAACCTCAAATGCCGAATTTTTATATTTTACCCCCCTCTCACAATACTCCGAGTACTTGTACACTTATTTAATACCCATATATATACTATTACAGAACCCTTGCTCCAGACCTTCCAACAAGATCAATTTCAGCCAACAAACTCATCCCAATCAAATAATAATCAGCACACACCATCTCCAGAGATTAAACTCATTCAAAACATATTAAATTCATCACATCACAACATGCACAATTTCACAATTTCAGTTATAACCCCAAATACAATAAAAGTCATAAAACAGTTTCACAAGAGCACACCCGTTCAACATTCACATGCATATATTTTTATAAAATAAATTCATACAAAAATAATTAGCTCCCCTTACCTGGAAAGCTTAACAGTAACAGGTCAAGAACGCCTTAGGACCGTACCCACACCGCGCTGAACTTACAAAACCTGCAAATCACCAAATTGGTGATAGAACATAGCTCTTAGAGCTCGAATGGGTAGAGAATGGAAGGAAGAACGTACAAGGCACATGAACCCAACAAAGTTGCATGCCCTAGGTTCTAGAACAATGAAAGAGAAGGGGGAAAAACACTTACCGGGACGAGCAGAGAAACTGTTTGGTTCAAAATGAAGATCTTGATGCAAAGAACGCGGTAGTACCTTCAGTTAAAATTTTTATCAGTTCATTGAGTGGTTTTCTTAGAGAGAAGGCAGAGAAAATTTCTTAGAAAGAAAATAGCTCTGTCTAGAGAGAAAAAACAAAGAGTAGAAATGAAAAATCTGATTCTGATTTTTCAGAAGACTCCTTCCTAAAAATATGGGTCCTTTGCTGATGGACTTGTTGTGATGGACTTGTTGTCCCAACTTAAGATCCAATAGCCCTTTTTATTTAGGCTTTTTCATATTCATTAATGTTCAAATCAATAAAACACAAACAATATACAAAATAAAAAGAGAAAAATAGCATTCTCTTAAATAAAAATATATATTTACATTACTTTCTAACTTCTATTATTAAAAACTAAACATAAAAGAATATAATACTTACTTTAAAGCTTCCCTTCTTTTAGTAAAGTGTTGCGCAAACTTAGTTGCTTTTGTGAAATAAATTGTTGCTTTCGCAAAATGCATGTTTGCATGACGTGAGCTAACTTTAAACCATGCTAGGGATAAAAAAGGAAAAAGGTGGAGCGAAAGTGAAATTGGGTATTGACTTTTGAATAAAAAAATAAATTATTTAAATTAGTCATCAGTAAAATTCTTAAATATAGCCTTTTGTAAAGTGCTAAACCGCTCTTGACAAATTTATCTGCGGGTATAAATTTTTTCCTATTAAATATAAAAAAGTATGTATAATATTAAACATTTATAAAAAGAATGTTAAGTAAGATAAATTTTTAAAAAATTATTTATATTCATATGAAAGCATTATTTTTATAGACCAATTTAAATATTTTTATATACTTATAAGTTGTTGATTACGACACACCTATGCCTTGTAACATTATGGTTTTCATTGCATGTGAACTCATAAAGGACAAAACCATGTTCATTAAACAACATAATGATTCAAGAGTTGTCCCCTTCATGTTTTAGTTTCTTTTTCTCTCTAAAGTTCAAACAGATTTGTCACAGCCAAACTTGAAAAATCACCCAATTTTGAAACTTTCACATGGAAGGATTCTTATTAACCACTCTTGCATGTTTACTTACTGTCATAATTATTCAAGTAAACTTAGGTTCAATAAAGTTTCTTTTCTAGGTTTGTGTCAGCAATGTCAGCAGAGGAAGAATTTGCTCCCATTTACAATTAGGTACTTGTCTCATCACTTCTTTATAAGTACATAAATTTAACCCAAACAAGTGAAATATAAAAAATTACAATATTTTTAATCATTAAATTTGAAAGTAAAATTAAAATTCGATTTTATTTCAAACTTTAATATATTTTATTTTCAAACTTTTATACTTTAAAAATAAATTAATACATTTTTTTTAATTTAATATTGTTAATATTTGTTTACATATTAAATAATATTTTAGACTAATATTGAGCCGGAAATTATCATATTAGTTTCACGCAATTGATTTAGAAAAAATATATTTATTTATTTTTAAAGTTTAAAAATTTAATTGTACCTTTTCTTTAAGTTAAAAAAAACTAAAATCATATTTAATTCATTATTATATTACATAGAAAAGAAACAAAACTGAAATAGAAATCATGGTGGCTTTAAAGACATGAAAAAAATATTTAAAGTTATCTGCCGAAACACTAATATTTAGCTTAACTAAATTATCTTATAAACATGAGTGTTTTCTTTATTATTTTTTAATTAAAAAAATTTGTTCTATTATGTACTTAAAATACTTTTTTTTTCATTTAACTGCTGTTTCGTTTGATTTTTGCTGTTAACATGATAATTTATGTGTTATTTCTGTCTTCTTGTCTTCAACATCGATCAATTTGTTTTTTCTTTTAATTTTTTTTTTACCTTGTTAATCACTCGCTTTTGAAGAAGAACAAACAAATTGACCAATAAGATGAAGAAATCGGAGAAAGAACAGATTGACAACCAAGTTAAATAAAATATAAAAAAAAGGTTAAATATGTTTTTAGTCCCTATACTTTGGAGTGATTTTGGTTTTAATCCCTCTTTCAAACTATGGTACAATTTAGTCCTTCAACTTTAGAAAACTCTGGTTTTAGTCCTTTTTACCAAATTTTTTAACTTTCTCAGTTAACATTGAAGCAAAAATGTGTCAAACAGTGTAAACAATCCAAATGCTAAAATGAAACGTTCTTGAAACAAAAAATAAAGTTAAAAAAAATTTGGTAAAAAAGACTAAAACCAGAATTTTCTAAAATTAAAAAATTCGTTGATTTGATACTGTTTTTATTTTCTTTTTACCTTTTTTTAAAATATAAAAATTAATTCTTTTAAAACCATTTATCTTAGTTAAATGTCTCGAATGAATGTTAAAATGTAGAGTAATAGTGAACTTGAAAAGAGGGAGTTTAATAGTGAGAAAAGTAGAGTAATGCAGAGTGAAGAAGTTGCAGAAACCGAGATGGACCAAAAAAAAAAAGTTTGGAAGTTAGAATCCACTTGCACCAACCTATATAAAAAGGTAGAAAAGTGAGACACCAATAATTCAACGCAATAAAAACCCTCTCACCCACTTGCTCCACACATATATGCTATTCTTATTTTATCACACATTCATTAAAGTAGAAAAAAGGAGATAGTTTTCTTCAAGTGAACCAAATTCATTCAACTATAAGGTTCAAACCCTAATTTCACTATCACCAAGTTCAACTTCATTGAAATACTAGAGATACTTCTTCTTGTTTTCATCTTCCAAAGACAATTTAATCATCATGTATGTTTCATCTTTTCAAACTCAACTTATATATGTTTTTAGTTTAATTCTAATTTTGGTATATGTTTTATAAAATACATCAATTTGGTCTATAGATTCCTTTTCCTTAGTTAGTTCCTTAATTTTCACTTATCCGAAATTTGTTTACACAATTTTAATGCTTTATTTTTAATTATTCATAATGCAAATTTGTGAGTCTTTTGTTTACAGTTTTTATTGGTCTTGCTCAAACTCAAATTTATAGTTGATTAAGAAATTAAACTTCTTGAACAAGATCATGACAAGTTCATTTGAGACTAATATTTTTTTTTCCTCCTCAATATAGAGACTAATTTGATGTTGTTTACAAGATAATGAAAAATTAGTAACTAAAAAAATATAGTATTACAACGTATATAAATATTACTGAACCAAAGATAAAAACAAAAACAAAAAAAACTAAACACTTTTTTTGGTAATTGAATCAAAGATAAACCTTATCGATTGAAAATACGAAGATAAACAAAATTATGGATAAAGTCCAAAATGAAAAATGAGAAAAATAAACATAAAATCATTATGACAATGGATTAAAAGAAATTCCTATGATAAATATAAAAAAAAAAAAAATCAGTTATCACAGTTTAGCAAAAATTATTAAATGATAGAGGTAATAATAAAAAGTAAAAAAAGAAAAAAATCACTTCAAAGGGCAACAACAGCAGTCATCAAAGCCACAATCAACCCAAAGTAAAACCCAACTCCAAACCTCTCACTCACACCACTCTTGTCCCCACTCGAGGCGGCCGGCGCGGTGGCGTTCCCACTTCCGCTACTGTTTCCGCTTCCACCTGCAGAGGCGGGAGCCAGCGCCACCGGCAGCGCCGCCCTTGCCTGCAGGTTATCCGGCTTGGTTTCGTGGATCGACAGCTTCCCGTCCTTGGTGGGTCCCACCTGCCACACGTGGGTCACGTTCCCAGCCTTCTCGGGAATCGCAACGACGGCGAAGATCGCTACGGCGCCGCCAGCCCCCTCCGTGGCGACGTCCCACGAGTCAAAGGTAAAGGCTTTGACTTCGTCGATGGCCTTGTAGGCAGTGAGGTTGTAGCGGTGGACGGTGATGCCGCCGGCGGAGGCGGGGATCGCAATGAAGGCCTGCGTGCCGATCATGCCGCCACCGGCGAGGTTGAGCCCCCAGGCCACCCACCCAGATTTGGGTGGCTCTGCGGCGTACGCGATGGCGAGGGTGCGGTTTGTGGCGTTGAAGGTGTAGTGGAGGATGGCGCCGAGGGTGGGGAGGGCGGTGCAGTTGGCGTAGGTGCGGTTTGCCGGAAGCTTATAGGAGGCGCAGGTGAGGGCAGAATGGGAAGAAGTGAAAAAGAGAGAGAGAAAAACTAAGAGAGAAAGAGCAATGGTGGTTTTGAAAGG
This sequence comes from Vigna radiata var. radiata, assembly GCF_000741045.1. Taxonomy (NCBI): domain Eukaryota; kingdom Viridiplantae; phylum Streptophyta; class Magnoliopsida; order Fabales; family Fabaceae; genus Vigna; species Vigna radiata. The sequence continues at coordinate 48,964 of NW_014543602.1, read as the reverse complement.
TGAGTGAAACGCCATTGATGAATTATTGAGAAAAAGTTCAGAGAGATAGAGAGAGAAAGATGAACTTGGTTTAGCTTTGAGGAAGAATGAAGAGAGATATATAATAGAAGTGAAAGCGTGTGGATGGCACAAAGTGAGATTTGAAAAAACAAGATGATTTATTGCTTTTTGAAATTAAAAAAATGTTTGGTATGTTATTAATGTGCAAACATTCATTTCATTTAATTTGTTCATTATCTGCGTCATATTATAATTTTATTGTCAAATTAAAATTTACTTTTATCCAAAATTTAAATATATTTTGATATTAAATTATAAAATTAAATTTTAATTCAATTTCATTAAATTTTTTATGAATTAAATACGTTTCATTAATTAAATATTTTAATTTTAGCATTTAAATTATTTATATTTACATTTAAAGAATTTAATGTAATTAAATCAAAAGAGTTATATTCATTTATTTTTTAAATTTAAAAATTAGAATATATAACAATTTTAGAAACTAAGTTTTAACTTTATGTTAAAATTGTGGGAGTAAACTATGGATATGTTTCTTATCTTAATAAAATACTTTTATTACAAAATTAAAATATCATACTTTTTTTAGTAAAAAATAAAATAAGCATGTGTTTGATTTGATGTTAAAGTTTCCGTTTTATGTTTTAAATATAAACATGAAAGTTATTTAAAGAATGAATCTTGGATTTTTAATTGACTTCATATAATATATACTGAATCAATGTCTTTAATATCAAATTTTTAGAAAATAATAAAATATTTATTATTAATAATAATATTTGTAATTTCTGAACTAACGCCGTATTATCTTTATAAATAAGAGTGAATTATAATCATAAACTAGTATATTATGGATATTTGAATTTTTTTTCTTTTGAAATTATTTATGATTCTTTAATCATATAAAAAATTTCATTGTGGTAATTCTTGTTTGGAGAAAAAACTTTAAAAAAGGAATAGTTTTGCTAAGGAATGATTAAATTGTTTCTTATTTTTTAAACAAAGTTGTTTAGAAGAATGTGTCACTCTTAATAAATTTTTTAATATGGAAATTTTGATTTAAAGTTATATTCCATGTGACTCTCTAAATTAGTGTTGAGGATTTGTGATTAAAGTAATACTGAACACTATAGTCTATAGTTCAGGAAAAGCACGTTGAGGAATCTTAGAAAATAGTGTCTTATTATTTAATAATCAATTTGACTAATTCTATAATTGTCCTGGGATTAATTTAATATTGTACTACACATTCAATGTAACATTTCAGATTACTATTTTTTTTTTCAGACTCAGAATTACTTAATGGGTTTTGATGTGAATTTTCTGATATTGGTATGTCCATTGAATTATATCTTTAATTTTCTTAATCCGTAACTTTTTATTTTAATTTTTGTAAAAAAATTACTTTTTATTTCTATGAAATTTGAAATGTTTTTTAGTTCTTATAAAATGTGTTAATTTCAATATTATTTCATCCAAAATATTTTTCTTTGATTCCTATTCAAATTTTAGATATCTACTTCTAGTCTTTAATATTCATTTTAACACAGATAAATAACATTTATTTTGAAAATATTAAAAGATTTTTAAGGTTATACATGTCGATATTATATTACAACACTACTATGTGATATTTTATAATGGTCATTTAATATTTTCCTTAACATATAGTGATAGAGATAACTAAGCAGAGGAAACTGAAAAATATTAGTAAAACAAAATAAATGTTTTATTTTTCTAAAAACTAGTGTGTGTGTGTATATATATATATATATATATATATATATATATATATATATATATATATATATATATATATATATATATATATATATATATATCATGGTCAACCATAAATTCGTCATCTTTCCTTTATTTAAGAGAATTTGAGATTTAATTTTAGAAAAGTTTATGAAAGAGTAATAACTCAATTAATATGCTGGGGTAAAATATAAATGTTTCTCTTATTACTTCATAAAAAAAAAAATTATAATACATTTATTTGCAAAAATATTTACGTTTTTTTTTATTTTCTCAAAAATTTAAAGAAATTCACGTTCCAAAAAGTTTTTTTATTTTATTTAAGTTTTAAAGGACTTGTGTGTACGTAATACTCATCAGTTCAAGGTAAACCGTTTATAAAATAAAACAGTGTAAGGAGTCAACAAATATAGGTAACATCCTTTTTATTTGAAATACTTTATGTAACTTCTTTAACTCTCGTTTGGAGTTTAGAAAGCTTTAATATTTAATAAGGTACTCTGATTCATCCTTAAAGATATATGGTTGATTTTTAAAATCTAAAATAACAAGTAATATTTGAAAAACTAAAAAAAATGTAAATGTTGATAATAAATAACTTGAATTTATTTATGATTTTTTAATAATTTTACTATTTAATTTCTCAACGGATTAATGTCTATGATAAATTATAATTTGTATTATCGACCTATATTTTTGTAATAATTTATAAGTTTTTTTTAATAATCTATCAACAAATTAAGTGATACATTTTATACAAAGTTTTGTGAAAGTCTAACATTGATTAGAGATAAGGTAATTTATAATATATAAGTGAGTACAAACCTCATCTTACAAGCTAGTTTTGTGGATATGAGTTAGGCTTAAAGTTTATTTCTTAATATGATATCAGAGTCATGGTTGGACTCCATTAATTCTACTTTCACGCTCGAGATGTCTATACCTCGACGTGAATGGGGTGTGTTGGAAATCTCACATCGACTAAAGATAAGATATGGTCAGTTTATAGTATACAAGTGGGGTACAAACATCACCTTACAAACCGGTTTTGTGAGGTTGAGTTAGGTTTAAAACCACTTTCTAATATGGTATCAGAGCCATGGTTGGAGCCTATCCTAGCAAGATCTATGTGGACATTCTGTTTTACCCGTTGTTGGGCCGCTATCGGACCACCCATTAATTCTACTCTCATGCTCGAAATGTTTATACCTCGGCGTGAAAGGGATGTGTTGGAAGTTCCACATTGACTGAAGATAAGACCGATTTATAATATGTAAATAGGTGTAAACTTCACTTTACAAGCCGGTTTTGTGACTTTAAGTTAGACTTCAAGCCCACTTCTTATTAAAGAGAAAGGAAAAGGAAGAAGAGGAGAGGGGCCGAAGGAGTAGGAAGAGGTGAAGTGATAGTGACTCAATGATAACATAGAGGCATTGACTCAATGATAACATAGAGGCATAGAAGTACATAGAGGCATGAAGGTGCGACAATGATGATTGTCAGAGTTAAAAGAGGAAATGAAAGAAAAAGAAGAGAAGAAGGAAGAGGAGGAAAAATATGAGTAAAAAATGACTATGGTGAATATAATAATAATAATTTTGATCAAACTTTGTTAAACATTTATCGAATAATATCATATTTTGACAAGCTATTAGACTGTATTAATATAAAGTATTAAACTGTCGACCTGACTAAAATCCATAAAATTAATTTGCTAAGACTTGGTGGACCTAATTGGTATGAACTCCTGGGTTTAAAACGTTATTCCAATCTATTTTTTTACCAAGCTAGAGAGTTTAGCTCTCGGACTTAGCTCTTTTTACTATCTCTACTCCTAATTATAAAAATTGAAGAGATTCACATAAAGGTAATTCATATTGAATATTTTAGTTCAAAATTCTTATACTTTGACAATTACTTATTTATCATGACTAGAGAAAACACACAACAATCCAATGGAAAGTATAATTTGTTGGGTACACGTGTCCTCTAGTGATTGGTTGGAGTAAAGTAAATTTTCCTTTACACATGAAGCAACTAGTTGACCATGGAAGTTGTGATCAGCAACTTCCATATTGGGGGAAGGTCACAAGCACGATAAATTTGGAGAGGATTTTTTAGAATTATTTTAAATAAATTTGGTTAATCAACATGTGTGGCTGAGGAAAATGCGTGTGGGGTCACTCATAAGATCACGGAGCTTGGTGATTCCGGTATTTCAACACTTTGACCGACGGTGTTAAAAAGTAATATTATAAATTCAAATAAACCCATATATAAATTAATAGTTGGAGAATAATTTATTGCAAATAAATTTATAAATTAGTTTTTTTTTTTGCATAATTAGATTCAAACTCATTAAAGGTCCTTTAATTCCACGTTGGATGCCTTTGGCATATATCAAAAATAACGGGGAGAGATTCAACACTAATTATGTATAAGTTTAGATAAACTCTGATAATTATTCTTTTGAACCCATATGAAACAGCTATTTTCTTTTCCTTGAAATAGAAAATATTTTAAACAAAAAAATATTTAGAAATTTTCACCTATTTTATATAATATTTATTTAAATCATCATCAAGATAAACATTAATTCTGATATCATAATTAAAAGATATATTAAAAGTATTCAATACAAACATGTAGTAAATAAATTTATATAAGAGATTAAAATGTTATTTTCAACCAAAAACTTTATAACAATGAATTTAAAAGTTTTATATTTATATTTTGTTTAATTAATTTATGTTTTATTTAATGTAAGACTTATAATTCTTAAATTCTTAACATAAATATATATATTACTATAGATAAAAATAAATCTCATCTTCTTAAATTAATTTAATAAATTTGATTTAGATTTAAATTCTTCTTTTAATATTAATTATATTAATCTATATATGTTTAGTTTATGTTTAAGTTAATTTTTCCTTTCTTACTAGAATCACTTCGAATTAAATCCGAAATAGTTGAAAGTGCTTTTTGGCAAACCCTTTTTGTGTGTGGATAAGCCGCAAGCCGTGCGAATTTTCGTCTCCTCTTTTAACATTCGCCGACACACGCATCTTTATTTCTTCTTTTTCTATTATGCCCTTTTTTAGAAGACTTTTATGAAATTGAAATACAGAATAATTTGGAGTAAAAAAAAAAGTTATTTTAGTTCTTATGTTTTTATGGGTTTTACTTTATTCTTTTAGATTTTTTCATCTTTTAAGTAATTAAGATTTGTTTTTCTGTTGATTTGATACTAGCACTGATTTTATAGAAACAGTTCGTATAATAACAGAGAAAAATTGTCACCATATTAGCTGTTCTATTGCTATAATTAATTTAAATATAGTAACGATTTCCATATTTTTTGTTTTATTACTGTAATTAATTTAGATATAGTAACGATTCCCATATTTAATTTAAAATTGTCACCACATTTGCTGTCTTATAATAAGATCTTTTAAAATTAAAACTTCAAATCTCAAAACAGACAAACAATAGGATCAAAGATAAAATTTTCAAGGAAAACAAAATATCAATTAAGTCACGAGTGTGGTCATTTTAGTTTTTCAAAAAGTAAATAAAAACAAACTGAATTGATTAAACTTATGAAAAGTGGTAGACCAAAAGTGCATATTTTGTTGATCAAATTCTATTGCTAAGAGATGATGGTTCTCCACTTGAATATGCTATGAATTTGGGTTAGGTGAAAACTACATTAATACTCACATTTGCTAGTAGTGATTTCATCATAATGAGCATAATTACTTAACATTAGTAGTATTTTATAAAAATATGCATTAACCTATTTGAGAATAATAGTAGGATTGTCTAAATGTTCTATGAAAAAAAAATTATGCATTTTTGTGAAGAGATTAGAATTAAAAATTTATGTAAAAGAGTAGATTGATATTGAAAAATGTAATAAAAAATTATATTATCTAATATATATGATAGTATTTTCAAGATAAAAATATAAGACTTTTAATAATTGAGTAACTGTTCACAAGTGAGAAATCTATTTTCAATGTCATGCTTATAAAGTTAAACCATAGAAGAATCAACATTAAAAATGATTAGTGACAGTTTTATAAATAAAATAATGTGTTAGACATCAGCTACCTTCCATAGGGATATCTCCTTATCGAGTTGTCTTTGGAAAGACATGTCATTTACTTGTGGAAATAGAGCATCAAGCATATTGGACTATGAAAACTTGTAACTTCTCTATGAATCAAGCTGGTGAGGAAAGGAGGTTGTAACTGAATGAGCTTGATGAGATCTGCCTTGAAGCCTATGAGAACTCAAAGTTCTACAAGGAGAGACAAAGAAGTTCTATGATAGCTTAATAGTTAGAAAGGACTTTGAGGTTGAGCAGAAAGTATTATTCTACAATTCTAGGCTCGGACTCATGGGAGCTAAGTTACGGTCAAAGTGGATTAGACCTTTTGTTGTTACTAATGTTTATCCTTATGGTGCAGTTGAGATAAAAATTCAATCCACAGATAAAAACTTCAAAGTAAATGGGCACAGACTGAAGCCTTTCCTCAACAATCCTTCCTTGTTGGATGTAGTTGTGGAGGAGATGTCTTTGCTCGATCCTGCTTCTCTTTCCCCCTGACTCGGAGAGTTTTCTTTCTCCTTCTCCACTTTTATTGCACTTGTTCTATCTTTTGGTTGTTTTGATTGTTGATCTTCTGTTTATGATACATTGGAGACACTGTGTAGTTTAAGTGTGACCTATTAGGGGGGGATTTTTCTTTGTTTAGGTTTTTCTATTTCTAGGTTATTTTTTTTTATTTTAAGCTTGTATCTATGTACAGTTTTACATGTTTCTCTTGATTTTTGGATTTTTTTTAGGCTGTGGGCTCTTCCTTCCCTTGATACTGATTGGTTTGAAAGTCTTGTTTTTTTTTTTCAGCTTGGAAAGATGATTATGGTGTTTGAGAGGTTAATTTGATTGTGACAAAAATATCCTATGTGAGGATTTGAGCCATTTTATGTTCTTTGTTGTGTGTTATATATCTCTTGATTGCTTGCATAACTGTCTTGGCTTGACTTTTTTTTTTTTATGATTCTTGATTGATATGCATGTTTGGAAGTGATAAAGGCAATTTTGTTCTTAAGCCTCTCTAGCCAAATAAGCCTACCTTGTTTTAATCATTTGATAACCCCTTTGAGCCTATGTTTTCCTCCTTTTCTTTGTTTTGAAGCTCATTAATTAGCCTTAAGTGAAAAATAATGATCACCTTAAACTTAGGAAATTTTAGAGCTTTGGAATTGTTTTGGGAACAAGTGTGGTCTTCATTACATTCTTATGAATTGGCTATAGTTGGTTTTCTTGGTTCCTCTATTGCTTGTTGTTTAAAATATGTTTTGAATCTTGCCTCTTACAGTTTATGTTCTAAAAAAAAGAGAAGAAAAAGAGACAAGACAAGGAAAGAAAAAAAAATGAACGGTGGAGTCAAGAAGTGGATTGAAATTAGAGGTTTTGGGTGTGTTTTATTGAATTTTCATTTGTTCCCCATTACTCCTCTATTTCCTTTTGGTTTGTAGCTTCTCATCTATATCTTGTCCTCCCTTTTCCTTGGCCCCATTACAACCATGAAAGACCTTTTGATTTGAACATGCATATGTTTTGAGTGTTGATATTATAGGTTTGCTAAGTCTGTTTGTGTTTGGTTTCTTGAGTGCATTGAGTTGAAATTGTTTACCTTAGACACTTGAGAAATACAATGATAGTGCATCTTTTGTGTGTAGGATGTTGTCTACTCCTTTTCTTTTTTCAAGATTCATTGAGGATTGTGTAAATCTGTTTGTTTACTTGTTGTCTTTTTGTTTATGTGTCCTAAGGTTGTGTCACTCTCTTTATGTCTTTTGAATTGTTCCTTCATTTGCGTCTTGATTTTGCCCATGAGTGGAAAAGACTAAGTGTCGTCTATTTGTATGAATCATTATTTTGTTTTATTAACTTAACTTTCCGCACCAAATTTAATTTGTGAGTTGTGCTTAATTGTCCATTATTTTCTCATTTTTGCTATTTGGGCTTAATTTGATCAGTAATTCTTATTTTTATTAATTTAAATTATCTGAGCTTAATTATTTTCATTATTATTTTCAGGACAATTTTAGGAATTATATTTTGGGACATAAAGAGAGTTGTCACGTCATCTACCATTTTCCACATCAACATTTGTTTTTATTTTCATTTGTAATTTCATTTTAATGTATTTTGGACCAGATTTTAGACTTTGGGTCCATTTTGGGTCAGATTTAGGAAAAACTCATTTGTGGGGTTGACTTGGCCTTGACCTAGGGTAAAGTGCCCATGCAGCCACCCTTAGGAACTCTCTCATTCATTCTATTTTTGTTTTTATGCTTAGGAACGTGAATAGTGCAGATCTTGAGGTTTTGTTTCTCATTTTTCCTTTTTTTCTTGCATTATTGATTAATAAAATTACAGTTTGTGTATTCTGTGTTGCAATTTGTTTTCCATTCCCATTTCATTTTTAGTTTTCTTTAGTTAATTCTAGTTCTATTTTGATTTCCAACTTTGTTTTTTGTTCTTGCTTCATTTTCATTTTCCAACTGCATTTTCGTTTTCGTTTGCCTATGTTCTACTGCGTTTTGTGTTAGGTTTTATGCTCTTTTGTTTGGACTTTGTTTCGTTTTCATACCTTGTTCATCAATGAATTTTATGTTTTGTTTGTGTTTTTCGTTTTTTATTTAATGGAAGCTTGAATTCTGTTGGTTAGTGACTAGAGAGATTGTAACGTTTCCCTTGAGATTATTGTTGTGTCATTTGATTCCGTCGTTCTTGCCTTGCATTATGTTTAATTTATTATGTGCTGCAATTAGATACACACTTAATGATCTAATTTGTGCTTAATCTCTGCTTAGTTGATTAATGTTGCATTTTCTTAATCCGTGATAGTGCAAAATCGATTGAATAAGTGCATTACGTTTGCTTAATTCATTTTTATGAAAAATGGATTAATCTTCGCTTAGTTGGTTAATTCGTGTTGGATTAGAAGTGAGAGAAGCATGTAATTTGTTGTTATTCAAGGACAGGAAACATTGCAATTGAACTAGTGACAAACCGTTTTTAATCACTGTATAATTTAAGCTATTTATTATGTTTAATTTAATTCGTGAAACTGTTCAACCTCTCGACTACGTGTTTGATCCTTTGACTAAACCAAAATTGATCCTTGAGAGACGACATAAGAGTTACTTCCTAGTTACTGCGTTTAATTTACAACATTAATTTGAGTCGAACACAATATCGACGATCAAACATACCCACTATAACAACCATTTTTTTTTCTTAAAGACATACATTAGTTTGCTATTTAGTTTTCATAACTTTAGTTTTGATTAGTTCATTGTGTTTTGGAAACACCAAATACTACAAATTGTTCTAGTTTTATGCTTTTCAAATTTGGTAAAATTGTAAAAACATAACAAAATTATTTAAGAAAAACATACAATTGACATATCTTATGACTTTAACAGACGTTGATGTCTAGTTTTAATGTTATAACATGTATTTTTTCTTCTTGCCATTTCTAAAAATATTTGCTCAACGGTATAAGTATTTATCGCTTAGTGGGAATTGACGTCTGTTGGGATAACGTCTTTTGACGTCTATTTCTTATGTCCAACAATACATAATGTTTTTGGAAACAACATAAGAGTTTGGATTGATGTAACATACATTAAAACTCGTTTTTCTAGTAGTAATTTTGATAGGGGAGATTCAATTTTTAAAGAAAGACCGTGAAAATTTTTACTTACAAATTTTTTTTCATCAATTAAGCTGGTAAAAATTTAGAAAATATTTATATATGATAGTATAATAAGTTATACGCACAATTGACTAAATACTACATGTAATAACATTTTGTATTTATAAATCATGAATAAATAAAACTATTAATAAGAAATATAATTTTCACTTTTTTATTTTTCTCTCGTTCATTTTCTTTTTGCTCATATGAATAATGGTGCGAGGAAGGTTGACTTGAAAAATACATACACTTAAGGGAAAAAAAACTAAAAAGTAAATGAAGAATTAGAGAAAATGTGTACATAACATTAAATAGATATAGTGCAAGACTAAGATGGATCATTTCGATAAGTGGTGATGCGGATTATTGCTTATTTTTCTAATAACCTTTTAAGCAAAGTACGAAATAAATACACCAATCTTTTACATTTTAAAATTATAAAAAAATTCGTGAAACTAATCAATCAATATTTGAAATGTTCCAAAAATTGACAACTACTCATTACTTATTTTAATAGTTGTGTTTTTGTCATGTATTTGATGTTGTGAAACATGTTCGCCACATGTTAGATTAAGTTGCTATGCTTTACATCGTTGTAGGACCATCCATTGCCACAGAATAATTGTATTAAATTGGAATGAAATGCCAGTAAACATATATAAACATTCTTAATGACACCTTTAATTCGTCATCATGATAATCACTATTACATATGTTATGTAAATATAAAATAAACAAATAAATAATAGTTTTCATTTTATGCAAATTAGTTATTTTTTTCATATTTCAAAATATATCCACATTTCAAATCACAAAAATAATTTGTTATTGTACTGTGTGGTCCTCCCAACCCCGCGAACCGAATGACTCTTCTCAGGCCAACCATCCTGGTCGAACGGTTCATCCTAGACCGATTGACCAACCATCAGGCTGACCACAACCTAGGCTGACCATCCAGGTTGAACGGATCTTCCCAAATCGACCAACCACCAAGCCGACCACATGGTTAAATTATAAACTATAATAGCTTATTAAAGCTCCTAATGAAGGTTAAGGTGTGGTTGGGTCATCATTAGGCCGATCAAAGGTAAAATTTCATTACAACTAGTATAAATAAAGGTTTCAAGTATGATTTCTGGACTATGCACAATACATGTATTAGTTGTCATGCTAACTGCTCGGTTACATTACTAAATTGAGCGTCAGAGTGCTTTTGACATGTGTCTGCCCTTATAGCTTGGAGAAAGAGGAGGGAGAGCGAGCAATACAACTTGGAGTACGAAGACGATTAGGGAACTTGTCCAACCTTCAACAAACTTGCCCGATCCTAAAGACAACAAGTAAGGTTTGTCCGGTCTTCAAGGTCTGTCCGACCTTCAAAGTCCGTCCAGTCTTTAGGATCCATCCGGTCTTAAAGATAACATAAAGTGTTTTAAACAAGGGATCTCCAAACCCTACCGAAACATTTATTATATAAAAATTTACATATAATATAATTAATAATGCGATTAATTTAGTAATTATTTTTTGTGCACATATTTCTTTATCTTTTTTATTATTATCTTAATTTTTTTATTATTATCTTAATCAATCAAATTTTTAATTCATAAGATAATCAATTATACTCAATTAAGTTGCTAAGCTAACTCATTGTTAAATCCGCTCCTTTCTTCATCAAGAGTAAATAGACCACTAGATTAAAAGTAGAAAGACACAAATTAATAAACAAATTGAAGATAAAAAAAACAGACAAAATACCTTGACAACAACCAAATGATACAATATTTAGACATAAATACAAAATATTTTGAATACTCAATAAAATAAACTATTTTAATAAAAATTTAATTAAATCATTATATTCTCAACTTTTAAATTATAACGGTTATATAAACAAAAGATGATTTAAAATAATTAAAGAGAGAGATGTAAGTTGTAGGGAGGGGCAGGTAAAAGTTACATCATGATTTGGCTGCATGGTAACGTACCTTTAACCTAAAAATCAATGATTAGGTGAAATCAACACAACTTCACTGTGTGTTTAACTTTATTATGGATTGTTTGAACACGATATAACATCTACAAACCCAATGATGTGATTTCTAATGTCTATGAAATTTTGTTGGGTAATGTTTATTTTCATTCATCATATATTTTCCATTCGTTTGAACATAGTTGGCGTGCATCGTGCATGTGACTAAGAGATTTTTTTTATGTTTAAATTTATGTGTCCCTATCTACCATCATCTTCCAAGAATTTAAATGTTTTGACTCAAAAGTTGACGTTAGGTTTCGTTACGTGTCTTTCACATCATGTAATTAAAAATTCAAATTAGACCGTTCCTTGGATTTTGAATCGCATGGAGGAGCTTACTACTTATCAGGGTCAATGATAAAATAATTAAAACAATTTTAGTTTATTATCTGACTAAACAAAATTCAATTTTGAAGATAAAACGTGCAACTTTCACGCCCTTTTAGGTGATGGAATTGGCTCTTGTGTTGTTTGACATTTATTTTTAGTGCAGCCTGCATCAACATGAATAATATATATAATATAAAAAAAAACTTATACACTAATTAATTGTTATAAATTTTTTATTTGAAAGTTAAATTTTATATAAGTTGATTTAAAACTCATTATATTCAAATATTTTCGATAATATAATTAGAGATGATAATAGGTCGGATATGGTACAAATAGTACTAACCGCAATCAAACTGTAAATGAAAACTCAACCCATAACATATCTATTACTCGTGTGAGTATCTGTTTTAAAAAAAAAAATTAAGAAATATTTTAAAATACATGGGTGTCTACATATATCCGCTAATATTAAAAAAAAAATTTATATGTTTAAATACAATTAAAAAAATATAAAATATAAAATAAATTAAATTAAGATTAATTTTTAATTTAATATAACCTAATAAAATATAAATTATTTTTATTTTAAATTAAATTAAATTTAATAAAATATAAATTAAAATTTTATTTTTTTTAAATAGTTAATACTTGTGAAATTGAATAGTATAACACATGTACCCGATTCGTTTATAAGTGAGTATTAAAATATCCATCATCTACTACTCTCGAATAATAAATATCACTAAATATTTACAAGTGCAGATTTTTACCAACCCTAAAGTTAAGTGTTTTTCATGGAAAAAAACACTTAACTTTGGAGAAAATGATTAACAATATATGATTACAAGTTAAATTTACTTCAAAAATGTCAATCTCAATTACTTGTAGTTAAATTAATTGTCATTGAATATGTCATATCAATTAAGTATAAAATCAAATTATAGTAAATAAAGTGATAAATCTCATTTTACCAAGTTATTTTTATAAATATTGTATTACATTTTTTTAAAAATAAAAATTATTAAGTTTATCGTTTCCCATCGAACTATTTAGTCTTATATACAAAATATTTATCGCATTTAGAAATAAAGTCAACTTGATATTTATAAGGACAATCCTCACTGCAAGTTGTAAATTAGATTCAAATTCCTTCCTAAATAAACATAACCCATTCTTATATTTAATATTCAAAATTGACCAATAATATAGGCAACCATAGTAATTTCATATAGTTGTGTAAATACAGTACGCATATTGTAATATACAAAATTTGTGTTGATGGTTATTTAACTATATTGTTTAAGAAAGAACAATGTTATAATAATTTCTTAAAAAGTTTTATAGCATCTGTAAAAACATAAATTAACTTAATCTCCAAATAAACTTTGTATCGTAAAATTGTACTAATCTTTTAACACTATGAAATTGAAAAAAAAAAATTGTGAAACTGTTGCAACCATTCACGCACATTATGTTCAATATATTAAGTTAGACCCCAACATAATAAATATGCAATATAAGTATGTCTGGGAGAATTTGTCCATAAATAATTTTAGGATAAAAAAAGAAGATAGAATTAAATAAGTTTTTCTATTAATTAATAAGTTTGTAATAAATTGAAAAACTTAGAAGGAGGGTTTTACAAATTCAATTATATAAAAATAAATTTGGTTTATAATTTTTGTTAAATTTTTTGATAGCATCTATAAAGATACTTTTATCACTAGTTTAGTCAGGAGAAATGATAACAGTTATTTTCATTCATAAGGAACCGTTCTTGAACCGAAACATATAAAAGTGTATGATTTTGTCTCGAAGATAACCTATTAAGTAAGGTTTTAGATTTAGGTATGTTGATTTGACATTATATTTTTCAGTTTTATTTCTGGAGTGTTTTTAACAATAATTTTTGCTTAAAACTAAATAATTTACAGTTATTTTAGTTTGACATAAATTTTGATTGAAAATTGTGGCGTTATTTTTGGAGTGTATTTATTTTTCCTTAAAATGTTGAAACTGTTGATGGAATGAAAAGCAATGGAGACAAGACAACGGAGGAAATCGCGGTGTGAAAATTTGAATTGATGCCCAGACAATTAATGCTTGCATGTGAAATGTTCACCACAAGTCTCATTTTAACTTAGTCTAACGTTCTCTTCCAAGTTTTCAAAATAAAATTTGAAACTATTCTTAGTCATGTAATCCAAATTCTATTTAATTGAGTCCATATTATCTGCTGTTTTTTTTTTCTATCCTGTAAATTTTTAAATCTTTTTGATATTGGTATATTAAAAAAAATTTGAGAATGTATTTTGAGGACACATAAAGACAATAAAAAAATTAACAAAAATATTTAAACCTCTCTTTAAGCTTTGACATGTTTTGGTAAAATTATTTGGTAAATTAATCTGTGAGTAATGAATTTTTTTATATTTGTAAGCAAATTTGTTGATAATTGAATACTTTTAAAAATCCATTAGTAATTTAATTTTCATAAAATTCTGTTAGTAATTTTCTAAAAAAATTGTCATTAAGAAGAATATTATTTTTTTTCATAAAATCTGATGAAATATTTCTTAAAACTGAATTAAAAGTGAATGAGAAGAAGAAGAGGAAGAAAAAGAGAAAGAACAAAAATGATTACAATAGCAGCGACAATAACAATGATGGAAGCAACAACAAGAACGAAGGTTAAGGTGGCTAGTAAAGAAGAAAGAAGAAGAAAAATAGGAAGAGAAAGAAAATAAGAAGAATGAGAAAAAGATAAACAAGAGGAGGAGGATGGAGAAAAAAAGTAAATAAATATATGAATAAAAGACGAAAATGAGAAAAAAAGTTACGATATTTATCAATAAATTTTATTGAAATTTAAAATTTATTGGTTGTTATTATGAATATTTTTTCATGAATAATGACCGTTAATAATTTTTAATGAATTTTTTACTATTGATAATTATTAATGAATTATTGATTATGAGTAATTACTGACAAATTTTCTCATCTAATGATATTATTTATTAACAAACATTTTACTGATATTTTTTTATCGTTGCTAATTTATTATTAATATTGATCACTTACAAATTTTGGTAATTATTAACGAATTTTTTCCATTAATAATTATACTTTTTTACTGTATATTTTATGTAAAAATTATAGATTTTTATGATAATTTTTTTAAGAAATTATTTTAATTGATTGTTAGAACATTACCCCATACTTACTATTTTTAAATTGAGTAAATATTATATTATGTTTATATTAAATGACTGCACAATTTGTGTGAATCTTATACCTCATTCACACACTTATATAGAAACTAAACAATAACATAAGGAGTGTTATATAAAATATAATATCCTAGAGTAGAGATAGAAGGAAAGAGATAAAATAGACAAAAAAAATCGTTTTGCTTTTAAATAATAGAATACTTTGTTTATACGTTCAAACTAAATGTAACCTTAAGGTTATTCTATATTAAGGCTATATAGAATATGAAAGGTCATTGGACAACTACAAAAAAAATAATTCAGAACATCATATAAATTATTTATGACATTCCTTTTTGGATGATCATTTGATCCAAAATGTGTCAATTTAAGATCTTACTAAAAAAACTTTGAGATAAAAGTTTAGTGAAGAAAAAAAGAATATATTTTTTCAATAAATATGTAAAATGTATTTATTTTGTACCATCATGTAAGTCATTATTGTTAATATAATAAAGTCTACTTTTGTAAACAAATTGCTTAAAAAAGTTTGTCTTAGTACAGATTTTGCAAATACATTTGCTAGAGTTTAACGTGATAGACCAAACACTGTGTTGTTAGATGTTGATTATGTAATTGCTTAAGTCGTGTAATTTTTTCTCCTTTTTTTAACGAAATTGATTAATTTAGTTGACGTTTTTACTTTGTTGTGAATGTTTGTTTAGTTTGATACGTCAAATTATAATTGGTTTGAAAACCTCTAATTGTGAAAACACATTGCTTAAACCTTGCAATAAGGATAAGACTTGTTTGGCAATCTTTAAGTCCCTAACTTTAATGTTTGCTGCTTAACAAATTTCAAAGGCAAATAATATAGGATTTATCTATTAAGGGATTATTAATGTTAAATTATATTTATGGATTATTAATGTTAAATTGCAATTTCCTAGTTAAATTCTGAAAAAGTATAAGACCAATAGAGAGATTACTTTCATAGTGTTACTCCTAAAATGTTTATGTATCTTGAAAATTATAAATCAAAGAGATGTGTGTTGTGGACATTCGTGATGGAAAAATAATCAACAAGCTTATCTTAGTCAACTAATCGTGAAACATGTTGATATATGATGCAACTTTCCTATTTATTGTGAAGTTCCACATGCCTTTAAGTATTTAAGTGCTGCTTTTATATGAGTTAGATAACTTTGCTTAATGCCAATTGATTATAATATTAAATATACTTGGTCTAAGAAATATATTTGATCCAACAAGATTATTAAACATTATTGATCTAAAATAACTAAATAATATGATCAAATATTGGTAATTTCATTACATCATAAATATTCTTTTATATCATATATCAATACAATGTATAATTAATCTCATTAAATAATATATTATTATTATTATGATGTTATTTATCATATACGCA
The DNA here is from genome assembly GCF_000741045.1 of Vigna radiata var. radiata. Classification (NCBI taxonomy): domain Eukaryota; kingdom Viridiplantae; phylum Streptophyta; class Magnoliopsida; order Fabales; family Fabaceae; genus Vigna; species Vigna radiata. The sequence continues at coordinate 32,386 of NW_014543602.1, read as the reverse complement.
ATAAGTTTTTATTATTTTTTATTTTATAACAAATTTCATAAAACTCTCTTATTGACTGTCGACTGTCAGAAAGTCTTTTGTAGGTGGATATTCTCCTTCTAAAAAATAAGATATTCAATTCCAACCATTAGGAGCATTTAAGCCACCACTAGGATCTTGCCACCTGTTTAAAGTTTCGTGCTCCGAGTCTCAGTAATAACATTTTTTGTCCATCATGGACCTAAGTAAAACTTTATTTTGCCTCCACATTTTATACTATCATTATCTTGAGCGATACCATGAGCTAAAACTATTACTTTGTCCAATGATGAAGTTCTTACTCAATGTTTAATATATTTATAAGAAAAACTTAATTGTTAAATGCTACCTCAATTATATAAAATGAAAAGCAATTTATTGTACTGAGCAAGCATTAAATGACATTAAATGTTTAACGTTCAAAAATAACAAAAGTGATAAGAGATAAGACATATTTACTCCATACACAATCTACTTTATTCTTTGCAAATAAGATACTCTACACCATTGTAAATAAATATTTTAACAACAATTAAAAGAGTTGAAGTAGATGGTTACGTAACAAGATATGAACAAGGCAACACAAAATCAACACAAACGGTGACAAAGTGGAGGCACGATGACACATGGGTGATGATGGCAATGAGTTTCGAAGGGGAGAGAAAAAGGAATGAAAATGAAAAAGATAAATAATAAGCGCACACAAACTTTGGTTGTTTTAGGACAAAACTAAAGGGAAGAGGATCAACTTCAAGCACATTTTTTATTTTTTTTACTTTTAATGACGCTCTTTTAAGAAACCATTGTCATTTATCAATTATTTAACTTTAAACACGATTGTAAACCAACAATTGTAACATCCCAATAAATATATAACACCAGTTACAATTCATTTTAGGAGTTATCATGAACAATAAAAAAGAACAGTAGAGAACTAGACATAGAGGTAAAAGAGATAGGAAAATATCATCAAGTATTTAAAACTGTACAACAGTCGTACTGACTACAACATTTATAAAATAGACCGAACGGTCTTAGATAGAGTTCATTGACCTAACGGCCAATCATCAAAAGGTTCCTTATACAGAACGATCTTACAAACTACAAACCGGACGGTTAACTAGCCACCTAAACATTTAAAATAACTATACTAAAGACCGGAAGGTCCTGCACAGCTCTCAGGCACGGCTTCCACGACATCCCCCAGAGTTTCCTCCAAAGCAGCTTCCAAGGTATCCTCCAAGGTACCCTCTGCTCACACCCAAGAGGATGATCATTGCAATGAAGAGGATAACCGAACGGTCAGATACCGAACGACAACATAGACAAAGACACAACAGATAAGGGTAAGCTTATGTAAATTTAATTAATCATTTCATCATACAAGTAAACATACAAAACAAAACCAATCAATCATGCAGACATACAATTCCTATACATGCATACTAAGTAGATTAACCTATGACCGACCACTGCGACACTGTCCGGACGGTATGAACCACGTAGCCCGACGTCCCTAGCACCCGGTGTGGTGTAGTAGTTGCCTTTACTTATCAGCTGCCACCCGAGGTTAGTCCTCAAACGGTTATCTGTTCGTAGCGGACCTCCTGCCATTCCCACACATGAGTGACCTTTCTCTACCTGAGAAAGCGCCCTCACGGAATATCAGGATCAGGACGACCAAACCAGAGTCTGACCATGTTCATAGTTTACCAATCATTACCAATTCATGAGACATTCCTCCATTGGAATTCCCTTACTCAGCCAAATTTAATTAATGTTCATTATCACTTCCATACAGCAAGAATGTTTAGAAAAGGACCGGATAAATCAAAGATAGAATAAGAGATTGAGTAAGATAAGAAGGTGTGACCGAATGGTCAGGCAAGAGAAAACCGGACCCCAATAAGGAAGTATAAATAGTTGACCGAATGATTCGAAAATGAAAAGGACCAAACCAAAGACCGAATTATAACTAATAGTGACCGAACGGTCTAACCACGATGAGAAACTAAGTATCAAGAATTCAAATAAGTAACCGGACATTCAAATCAAAGGTGAAACTGAATAGCAGAATAATGTCAAATGGTTGACCAGATGGTCCGACAAAGAATAAGACCGTAACCCAAAGGATGGACTATAAGTGATAGTCATCTGGACGGTTTAGCAAAGAGTGTTATGAAACAAGTACTATCATGGTCGAAGGCTGGTCTATGACCGAACACTTCTCAAACCGAACGAACTAAGAAAAGGGAAACTCTTTAAAGGAGTAAAAGGACTTTAGTCAAGTAAACCAGACGTTTCAATAATAAAGACTCACTAGACCATTCAGTCATTAAGTGACCGAACGGTTTCAAAAGGAAACATATCAAATTTGCATATGTTATAGTTTAAGTGTCAGCCTAAGGCCGAACACTTGTAAGACAGAACGCTTGGTTTATGACCAGTGTTCTTAAATATCTATTAATAAACGAATAAAGGAACCCAACTAAGCTTAGCAACACACTAAACCGAATAGTCCGAATAGACCGAACGGGAAAAGGGAACCGAATGGTCCTAATGACCTTCGATCTCAGGTTCTCGTTTTCTCTAAGTTTTATACATTCCTATCAGTGCAGAATTTAAAACTCATACTTATCATACAATCCATACAATAACATACAATATTTCAATCATAAGAAATCAAACAACATACTTTAGATATCAAACATACATTAAATCAGGCATACATTCAAACCATACGGATAAATGATAATTAAACTATATAAGCTTCCCTTACCTCAAATCCCAGCTAATACGTCTAAGTTAGGTTGGCAGCAACTATCCCTTCTAAGGTTTCCAAAGTCTAGAATCAAATACCAAAGTAGGTTCAGAGGATAGGTTTCACAGGTACATGCAAGCTTTAAAGGCGCATGCATGCAAGAGAACAAAGAGGTTTCAAAGGTCAGAACACTTACCAGGTGTAACCCGAAACCGAACGGTTCTAATGGAAGAGGAGACCACCAAGAGTCTTCAGGTGTGATCTGAATGGTGATCGAAACAGTAGATTTGGTTAGATTTTTAGAGAGAAGGTTGGGAGGTTTAGAGAGAAGGAGGAGAGTTTGAGATTTCCAGAGAATTTGAGTTTGAGGAAGAAGAAGATTGCATGGGAAAAGTGGCGTCAGGTTTTTCTTCTTACCTTATATACTGCCTCCATTCAGAACGTTCGGCCCACTCCCAGCGTGCCACCTGACTTCCACTTTCTGGGGTTTCACTGCTCTGCTGCTGCTACACGGATCACGAAGGAAGGAAATTAAAACTTGGCAGAGTTGGTCTCCCACTTTACCAGGGAAAACCGGACGGCTGACACGTGTACCCCACTAAGGAGGGGTATTAAATGGGGTGTGACAACAATCATAAGAAAATGTATTTATTTACAAATTTGTCATTATAATTTTTTACCATGGTAACTTTCGAACACCATTAAAACGACTCTTTCAAAATCAATTTCACACTAGCGATAATATTTATATATTTAGTATGATTTTAAAATTTTTATTTTTTTAATGGCTAACATAATTTGGTATAATATTAAAAAATATTAAATGCATATGCATATATAAATATTAACTTAAATTAAAACCTAAATATTTAGTTTTAATAACAATTTTTTTTGTCACAGTTAAGTAACTTAAAAATATTAAGTATTTTTAATTCACACACTTTTGTTATATAAAAATTCATATTAAAAAAAAATACTATAGCACTTTAAAATAAAGAAAATTAAATGTGTCATCTTATTAATAATCACAAAGTAGTTATGTTTATTAACTTAATTCAATATGTAGTTGGATATAATTAAATTAATAAACGTCTTTAAATAGTCTAAATAAGGATTGTAATATATTAAAAATACTTTTTTGGTTACTAGTTTGATAAATCAGTTAAATATTTTTTAATTTTTTCAATTTCCCTCTAACTTCTGTTCTCTTAAGGAAAATTTAAATCTTAATGAACTTTTTCAGAAACTAAATTTCAAACTGATTTTTCGGGCAGTTTGGACACAACAAAGATCAGAATTTGATCACTTCAGTAACTGAACTTATCCTAAAATAATGAACCCTACTCTTTATACAAATATTGCAGAGTATACTAGGCAGGAAAATTTTTTGTGGTCGTAAGAATTCACCTTTTGTTTTCGGTGTCTTTTTTGCAATATAATGAAGTCTATAAGTAAGATGATTATACAACATGATTATCCTAAAAGCTTGATGCATGAGTGTGGAAACATGGAAGAGTATTTTCTGGATTACATCATTGTGTTGTCGTGAATCAAAGGTTTAAATAATTAGGGCACATAATTTATTAGCGTTTGAATAATTAGGGCTTGTTATGAGGTTGAAACGAAGCAACTCAACCAAGTTTCGTGGACATTGGTTGTCACTGAACAGCTTTCTATTGTCCTTTTCTTGACATTATATGCTGTTGCCACTTTTAATATTATGATGTGTTGATATGAATTCACTATATATTTGTGTCATAATGATGTGTTTCTCTCATTGTCACGTCAAATCTATCACTAAAGTAGTGTTTTTACCCTTTCCCTTTTGTATTATGGCCATGTTGGGACATCAATGTCTCTCCAAAATATTTGGGACATGTTTTTTTTTCTTTTTTTTATTGTATAAAAAATTATGGTTTCAATTTACAATTATAATATTTGGATGCTAAACTTTGTTGAAAGTTTCATATCGATTAGAGATAAGATTAAATTATAATATATAAGTGAGGTGAAAACTTCATATTACAAGCCGATTTTGTGGAATTGAGTTAAACTTAAAAGCCACTTTCTAATATGATATCAGAGCAAGTCTATCCTATCGATATTTCTTGTAAGATGTTTAAATTTTATTTCTCTATATTTTATAACCTATATTTTCATATACATTGATGTACCAACTTTTGAAGGTAGATGATGTTTGTTACTTGATCATTTTATAATTTTATAATTGTGCATGGCTTGAGACTTTAGGAGTATCGTATTCTATATTTGTGTGAAGTTAGAACAAGAGATAAGATGTTTACTAATTGAAGTATATGTTTAAGGTTGATGTTTGCGTTACGGAGCCATGGGCTGTGCTTATAATGATTCCTCGACATTAGGTCTCCATGGTGTATGATAAGACCGTATATTTCAAAAGAAAATATACCTACCTAGCTATCATTTCCATTCATGACATTTTACATTAAAAATGTTAAAGATGATACAATGATATTAACAAATACTTAAAAGTGTCGTTGAACATTTCATTTAAAGTTGATTTCATTGGTTTAATGTTCTCATTTTAAGTTTGTTGATATAATACTAATAATATTGTATTTGAGTTATTTTTCGTTTTGAAATTTGAAATTTTGATATGATTTTATTATTAAAAAAAATGTTTAAGAGGGTTAAAAGAAGAATGAATATTTAAATTATCATTTGCATTCATTTTTAGACAATGTAAGATTATTGGATATATATTTGAACAAGTCTTTTAGTTTAAGAGTTAAGAGAAGCAAATGTTCTTCTTTAGAATATTATTTTTATTTTTAAAGATAACGTTAATGTTCTAACTTTAAGCTTTTTGAGATAACATTAGATTTCATCATCACATTTGAGACATTCTCTTTTTTTAAACTTAAAATTCTATAATAGTTTTGTCTTTAAAAAAGATATATCAAAATTGTATTTAATTTGCCCTTAATTTTAACTTGTTCACGTATTAGAATATTCATTATACGTATGCAACCTTCCTATTATATAGGAGACAAGATATAGAAAATAGTATAATAAGACACAAATAAAATAAAAAAATCATAGTATCAAAAGGAGTTAAATATATTTTTTTTGCCAAATTATTATATAAAGTTTAGTTTTGACCTTAAACTAAATTATAAAATATTTAATGTGTGCTTTATGAAAATAATATAAAACATCATTCACAACAAATTACTAATAGAGTGTTTTTCATAGAGTTTTACAGTAAACTATAATATGACAGAGGAATATTCTTGGTGACTTCGTAAAAGGTGAAGCACAACTTTTTATAATAATTTAATGATGAAAAAAAATCTTTAACCCAATGAAAAGTGTATTTGGAGGACAAAAAATATTCTTATTTATAGAAGTTAAAATGTGATAAATATAGTCACATGATCCCTTTCTACATCAATGGAGGAACGACATTATATATACAAAAAAGAAGTACTTTGGAAAACAGGTATAACACAAAACAAGAATGAATACAGAGATAGGGAGGATGAACGAATATGGAAGGATGATGAAACACAACCAAAGCCTTGCCATAAACCCAACACTTTATAATCATTAAAGTGACAACACGTGATACTTTATAGTATAGGTGAAGATTTGAAGATTTGGGAAGTAGAACATATGTCACATGTGGAATCAAGATGAAACTATAAGTCATCTATTTTTGAGGTGCAATATTGTTGCACACATATGGAAGATACGTGACTTTTGGTAAAAAAAATAGTGCATGGTATTTAACCCGAACGGTAAACTTATAAACTTATATAGTTAGGTCATCTCTTTGATTAGGTCAATACTAAAGGTAAGCATATGAAAAAGTTTCATGAGTGTTAGGTCACAATTGAGTCTGTCCAAAAGTTTATTGTTATTAGGTCAATGAATTGAGCAAACAAACAATTAACAACTCTTAATTGATTGACAGTTATAAAAATATTAATTGGTTAAGATAGTTGTTGAGGTAGTCACAGATTGACAGTTAATAAAAATATTAACCATTTATTGGTAATAAGTCAGGCTTAAAGATAAACTCATTTTAATATTTATAAATATATATTTGACAAGAAGGTCAGATAACTGATTATGAATACTTACTCTCTATTGAATATTATTACTATTATCATGTAAAATCATGAAATGTTTTTTATACGTACCTTTCAACTCGGCTCGGACTTGAGAAAGTTGAAGTAAAATATTTAGAAATCACAAAGAAAAATCACAACAGTGAAAAAATTGTCTATTAACCCTACGCAATTATATGCAGAAACATTGCATAAATAAACTTTTGTCATTTTGAAATTTAGAACCGAATAACAAATGTAATAAGGTGTGACAAAGTGAATGACGATAACTTAGACTTTTTGGATTCAAAGGAACAATCTATTTTAAAGAATTTAAATGAAGATATTGAGAAAGTGTTTATTCATATCAAAGAGGGCTTATATCATAAATAAATATTCAAACAACTTTAAAAGTAGAGGTTGAGAAAGTGTTTACTGTAATATATATTAAAGAAGGGTCTTAATCCTAAATAAATATTCAAACTTTCATAAAAAACACTTCACAAACCATTTGTTAATTTGTTTAAAAAATATTTTGTAACTTTCATAAAAGTATAAAGAGTAAATACTTTTTAATTTAGTTTATTTTTTTCATAATAATTTAAACATATTAAAACATATTTAATCCTTTAAACTTTCAAACACAACACATTCTGGTAATAATTCTTTAAAGATTATTTTTTCCATCGTATTGGTTATTTTGGAGAATTTGAAGTTCCCTCAAATTACCACACCAAGATATTAGTAAAATCCAAGTTTTTGATGGAAGTATATAAACATGGAAAATGTTATTATGTTTAGACTCTGAACTTTTCAAACTGTAATAGTTTTCCTGCAATAGTTTTTGAAGGGACATAGTTTACTATAATACTTATTACTATGTAGTGTTTTTCTACTAAAACTAACAAAGTATTGAGTTTTAGTTGTAAAGTATAAAGTTTCATATACTTTGCTAAAGTACAAAGTATTGAATATGGTTTTGATAAATGAAATTAGTTTGATATAGTTATATATGAGTTTAATGTAAATGAAAATTATGTATTAAATTTAAATGATCATGGTTGAATTGAAATGCGTAAACTATGGTTGTACTAATCTTTTTAAATTTCTTTGAAAGTTGTATATGTTAACTTGGTTTTGAGTAAAACCTTGGAAAACAATTTTTTTCAAGCTGCTAGTTAATTTTAGTCTGGTCTTTCTATGCTGTCAAATTGATGGGCCAAAGATAAGCCCACCAGCTAGATTTTAAAAAAAAAAATTAAATAATTAAATTTTTATATGATATTTTTAAAATTGTAAATATGCAATAGTATAGTATTGTAGTTTAATTCATTAGCACTTCCATTTTTTTTTCAATTATTAGTTATAATAATGTAATTTAAATGTAAATAAAATAATTATTTTAATTTATCTAATTAAAAATATTAATTAATTAATTAAAAGTTTAGAAAATATTTATATAATTAAATATGTTTTTAATATTTATTTATACATATAGATATAAATAATTTAAAAAAAATTAAAAATTAAAAAAAGAAGAAGTTGGTGGGATAGATTACAATTTTTGACTCGGCTTTTTAAGTATATTTAATTAATTTGTTATTTTTTTAAGTGAATTATGTTGTGTGAAAAGATTATTGAAAATAATTAAATGTTTAAGAATATTTTTGTATGTACCTGCCATGATCATGAAAAATATTTGTTTGAGCAGATAATAATGTAAGTATGGCAGAGGAGTAGCTGTGTGCTTGATTGAAGGAAAATAAAAATGCTTGTATAGGCAGAGTTTATAATACGATGTATTGATTTTGATATGAACTTTTACCTTTGATATTTTATCAATAATCATATGACTGTATATCAACTTATAAACTTTGTTATACATGCTGCCTTGACATGATCATATAAAACTCTCTCTTATTAGTATTGGTAAAACGCTATAATTTGAGTTGTTAACAATATTACTGATTTGTTTCATTTTTTTCAGTTTTAAATATTTTTCATTATATTACGTCTTCGACTGTAATTTATACTTTATTTAAAATAAATAGTGACTTTTATTATTATTTTATTTTTGAATGGAAAAAACTAAGTTTGAATGGAAAAACTAAGTTTGAATGTCAAAACTAAAATATCATAAAACTAATACACAATATAAAAACAGAGTATTGGAAAACAAACTTCTGAGGTTAATGATGGGATGTAACCATGAGCAAGGGAAATAATCAACTTGAAATACTTGAAGGACCATAATAAGGAAAATAAAGAAAGTCATTTAATAAGTGTTGTCCATATTAATGGAATACAAGCTTAAGGTTAAAGAAAAAAAAAGACTATGGTGATTAATTGTATCATGGCACAAATGGAGAAAGATTAAATACCATTTGGATACTTGTTTTTTCTTTTTAAGTTATTAGATTGTTTAAATAGTGGTATGATTTTTTGTAAATTGGTTGATCAAATTATGTATTGATTAATCAATTAACGACTTTTATTTTGTTTTTTATTTCAAGTTATAATAAAGACCTATTTTTGCCACTTAGTCATTAGCCATTAGGAAACAAAAGGATGCAGAGCTGATTATTATTTTGGTGACTTTTGGTTGCTATAAATTGTATTACTACTAGCCTATTAACTCTTTTGTAATTCTGATGGCAAAAGCTTTTAAAAGCTTAACCATTTTCATAAAAGAATAGAAGTGAATTTTTTTTTTTCAGAATATTAAAGTTTCTTACTCTTTTATCTTAGTGAAAATGATTATTCTAAGTTCTTGAGTGATTGAAGAACCTTAGGTTGTATCAAAGGAATTCTCATCCTTTGTGTATTGTCTCCCTTGATAAGAGTGATTCTTTCCTTCCAATTTTCTTTATTATTTTATTTTTCTTTTATCCTCTCGATTTATAGAATCTCAATTTTGTCTAGTTTATCTCATGTCATAACTTGCATTTTACTTGTCCAAATTATGCGTTTTTTGTGCCAAATTTGAACTTCAAAACGTGAACTTTTACCTCGTCTTGGAAACACCCCAATCGGAGTTCTATAGCTTGAGATATTGATATTTTGAAAATTCGATTCCCTATTATTTTAGTAAGTTTGGAAATTTCCTTTAAAGTTCTAACCCTAAAAATCCTTAATTAGCCATTTTGTAAATGTGGTTCACATCATTTGGTATCATAGTCAAGTTTAAGGGTTTGAATGTCAAATTGGTAATATCTTATCTCACCGATTCAAGGACAAGGATTTGGGTGTTCTGAAAGAGGGAGATTTTGAATGAAAGAGGTCATCCAAGCTCACATTGCAGGAATTCTTATACCTGCTATCTCTATATAAAAAAGCTGGCATACACTTCTACTAATTTCAGATGGTCAATTTTCTTGATAGCTTCTTCAGTCTTAAATCTACACTATTTTTTGCTTATTAGTCTTATCATTAGGCTGCAGTTTTCAAAGAAAGAGTGGTATTAGATAAAATTTTCTTAAGCATTGTATTTTGTTGAGATCCTTCATGGATATGTTCTACTCCATATAATTCTCATTTTCTCTTTTTTTAGCAGTTTTCAAAGAAAGAGTGATATTAGATATATTCTCATTTTCTCTTTTTGCTGCAACCTGATAGGGAAACTGAATTGTAGATAATGATCATGACATATTTTTTTTTGTGATTTGAGGCCTATGATATTCTAAGGTTGGAAAAATGTCTACATTACCTGAATCAAATACACTTTGAAAGGTTTTGTAGTAGAATTATTCATGATTCTTTGACATGGGTGCTTGTGTCTTTTTTTTTAATTGTCTATGATAAAATTAAATAGACCAAATGATAAAATAGAGCAGAGTAAAATTGATCTAAACATGTTATATAAACATCATAGTAACACATTCAGATCAAGAACAACGGAAGCAAAGATGAAAGAATAAGGTGCGTACCTCCTGCCATTGCAATTTTGTAATCCCAACAGAGACAATTTTGTTTTCTAAACCTTAACTCACTCAAACTCGATGGTGTGTTTTTTTCTGAATAGAGGAGTAGGCTTAGTGATCAAAACTGAGAGTAACCCATTCCCTTTATATAAAGTCTGGCCATCATAGGTTTAAAAATAATGGTTTGGGCTTTACCTTTAAACAATATAATAACTGCTCCATAACCTCTATGTAGTTAAAAAGGATAAATATAATTGGCTTAATGGACCACTTTATGTTCCTTAAAAATAGAAACTTAAAATGCTATAATATTTATTCTATAATTAAAATAAATGCTAACATTCTCCCACTTGGTCCATTATCCAATTATTAATCACAACAAGTGACAAAATATATACGAGTCATGGCGATAAGTCCTCTAATAGTGAGTGTTATCTTCCATGTACCACAATATATATTTCTCTCAACATTAGCTCTCAACTTAATGCATAAACCATATGTTTATGCTAGATCAAAACTAAATGATATCTTCTCAAAATAAATGTGAACAAAAACATATGAGAAGAACATCAAACTGAATAAGAGTTTCATTGAAAAATAACAAATGTACGAATAATGAAATTACATCATGGAACCAAGTCTCATTTGCACTACATGATCCTTAAAATTCTTTAGTGGCATGCCTTTAGTTAAGGATCAACAATCATCAACTCAGTGCTTATGTGCTCAATGACCACTTTCTTTTCCTTAACACGTTCTCTGATGGCTAAGTATTTGATGTCAATGTGCTTACTTCAACATCCACTTTTATAATTCTTAGCCATAAACACCGCAACAGAGTTGTCACAGTACAACCTTAATGGCCTAGAAATAGAGTCCACAACTCTGAGCCCATAAATGAAACTCTTCAACCATACACCATGCGAGGTAGTCTCAAAACAAGAAATGAATTACCTTCTTGAAGATATCTAATTACCTTCTTTGCAGCTTTCCAGTGGTCAACACTTGGATTACTCTGATATCTTCCCAAAACTCCAACAACATATGCAATGTCAGTTCTAGTGCAAACCTGTGCATACATAAGGCTTCCAAAAGCTGAAGCATATGGAATATTCTTCATGTGTTCCCGCTCATTTTTTTTTCGGACATTTATTCAAATTGAGTTTATCACCCTTCACGATGGGAGCTACACTTGGTGAATAATTCTTCATTTTAAACCTCTCTAAAACTTTATTGATATAGGTCTCTAGAGACAAAACCCAAAATGTCTCGAGATCTTTCCCTATGGATCTTAATGTCAATGACATAAGATGCCTCTCCCATATCCTTCGTATCAAAGTTCTTTGAGAGAAACTGTTTCACTTCATATAGCAAACCCTTATCGTTGGTTGGAAGCAAAATATCATCCACGTATAAAACAAGGAAACAAATCTTACTCCCACTGACCCTTTAGTATATACATTGATCCATGAAATTTTCTTCAAAACCAAATGAAGTGATAACATCATGAAATTTTAGATACCATTGGCGGGAGGCTTGTTTTAATCCATAGATGGATTTATTAAGCTTGCAAACTAAATGCTCATTGTCTTTAGAAGAGAATCCTTCAGGTTGTTTCATGTAAACCTCTTCTTCCAGATGACCATTAAGGAATGTTTATTTCACATCCATTTGATGTAACTCAAAATCAAAATGCGCTAATAATGCCATAAGTTTGATTCTTTAGAACTCATGGCTTGTGAAAACATTTCAGGATCATTTGCAGCTTCAATATTGTAGTCAACTTCTTGCAAATACACTATATAATCACTAGGAATTGTTGGCCTTTTAACTCTAGTAGATCTTCTTAATGTTGCCTCATCATTTTCCTGAGGAACTTGTTGCTCAAGCAACTGTTCAGTAGGTTGTTCAACATCATCTTGTTGTTCCTCATTAGCAACTTGATTTGTAAGGTCATTTTCAACAGGTTGTGAAGATTCAATTATTGTTTGTCTAACACCCATTTGTGTTTGAGGGGTGTGAGTGACAACCAATCTATCACTTGAGCTAGAGGGTTTAGCTTCATAGTGATCCCTTTCATTCCCGATGTTTGGAAACTGATCACTCCCACTAACTAAGTCATTCTCAAGAAATTTTGCATTTCTTGACTCCGCAATCCTAGTGTTATGTGATGGACAATAGAATCTATATCCCTTATACTTTTCAGCATATCCAATGAAATACCCACTAATAGTCCTTGGGTCTAGTTTCTTCTCTTGTGGATTATAAATTCTCACTTCAGACGGACATCCCCAAACGCGTATATGTCGCAAACTTGGTTTCCAACCTTTGAATGACTCAAACGGTGTCCTTAGGACGACCTTTGTTGGGACTCGGTTTAATATATACACATTCGTCTTTAGTGCTCCAGTCCACAAGAATTGAGGAAGTTTTGAATTACTCCCCATACTTCTCACCATGTCCATTATCCGTGTATCTACCATAATACTCTCCACCTCTATCTGATCTCACAATCTTGATTTGCTTTCCGCATTGTATCTCAACTTCAACCTTAAAATTTTAAAGGCATCCAAAGCTTCATCCTTAGAACGAAGTAAGTAAAGATACATATAACGTGAGTAGTCATCTATAAAGGTGATGAAGTATTTCAGACTACTGGCGTCCATATCCGGACAACAAATATCTATATGAATAATTTCTAGTAAACTTGAACTTCTTTTAGCACCTCTTTTAGACTTGTTAGTTTGCTTACCCTTTAGTCAATCTACGCAAGTCTCAAAATCAGTAAAATCCAAAGTACTAAGTACTCCTTCATTGACTAATCACTTAATTCTCTCAATGGAGATGTGTCACAATCTACGATGTCATAAAACAGAAGAATTCTCATTCATAACACATCTTTTTAACCCGACAGTAATGTGCATAGAATCATAAGCGATATTGTTTTGCAAAATAATGGAATAAAGACCATCACATAATTTACCAAAACCAACAACTTTAGATTTATTTATTAAGGTAAAACCAGAATCTGAAAAATTAAATGAAAAATCCAAAGGTATAAGTTGTGAAACAGAAATCAAATTCTTAGAAAAAACAACGAACTTAAAATGTCTTTTCCAAATTCAAAACAAATCCACTACTTAAAACTAAACTGCACGTTCCAATGGCCTCCACATGTGAACTCATCTTACTCCCTGAGTAGATATATTACTTACTTCCCACTGGCCTCCTTAGGTTTTGCATACCCTGTAAGGTATTAGAAATATGGATTGTAGAACCAGAATCAATCCACCATGTGTTATGATTAAAACTAGTCAAATAAGATTCATAACAGACAAAAGCAAATAGAGTACCTTTCTTATCAAGCCAATTCTTAAATTTTAAGCAGTCTTTCTTCATGTGTCCTTTCTTTTTACAAAAGAAACAGCTGGACTCCTTCTTAATAACTGGCTTAGCAGGAATCTTTCCCCTCACATTAACTTGGTTCTTCTTATTCTCAAAAGAAGTAGTCAAGTTCATCCTCTCCCCTTCTTCTATTAATAGCCTTTCTTCTTCTTGAACACACATGGTCAATAATTCATTAATAGACCATTTATCTTTATGTGTTGTAAGAGATTTTGAAGGGGGCATAATGGTGAGGCAAAGTGCACAAAATATAGTGTACCAGGAAAGAATCATACATGGTAACTTCCAAAGCTTTCAGTTGAGCCACAATGTCCCTAATGCGCATGATATGATCACACACTTCCTTAATTCCAATGAGCTTTAAGGATGAAAATGGCATTATAAAGGTGCTGGCAAGAGATTTATCGGATGTCGTAAATTGCTCATCAATAGCCCTTAGTAAATCTTTGACATTCTCATACTGATCAACTGAACCCCGGATCCCAGCAGAAATATTGGTTTTTATGAACGTAACAGAGAGACGATTTGACCTCTCCCATTTTTCATCAATAGCCCTTACTCAATTAGACTCATTCTCTTAATGATAAAACTATCAGATTATGTTTCTTTTCTTAATTCCTGTGGGTAAATTAAGAAATATAATTTAATATTTTATCCTAATTAATCATATAAATATGAAAAAAATTCTTGTGGGTAGATTTTATCATATTAAATATAATTATTTACAACTAATGTTTCTCATGTAGCAAAACTTTATATACAATTTTAATTGATTAAAGATGTTGTGGCTACTCTTTAATCTATTAAAACTATATTACTGTTAGGATATGTATCCTATTTATCATGATTATATTGTGTCTAGGGTTACTCTAATTATCATGATTATATTGTGTCTAGGGTTACTCTAATTATCATGATTATATTGTGTCTAGATTACTCTAATTATCATGATTATATTGTGTCTAGGTTACTCTAATTATCATGATTATATT
>NW_014543602.1:0-12582 GCF_000741045.1 Vigna radiata var. radiata | reverse complement strand
ATATTTTATTTGCACATATAACAACAAATATATACATACAAATAATACCCAAAAATATACATAATTATTAATCCAAAAATATTTAAACATACATATATTACGTTCAAGGATTAATTGCCTTTTACCAAGCCTGCAAATTTTCCTAGAGGGGAAAGATGAAGGGAGACACACAGGGTTTGACCCAAAACATGAAATGCAGAAACAAGGTTTCCTCTTTATATTAAAGAGATGAAGAAAAGCAAAAGGATTCTTTTAAAATTCTGAAACGTGAGAGAAAGAAAAAACGAATAGACAAAAACTGTTCATCGACTTTAGACGGATCATCTTGATCCAGTTTTAATTTTATTTTCGCTTTTAAATATAAAAGCTCTCATTAAGATTACAAAATGTTAATTTGGGAATTTCGTTTGCATTAAAAGCATCAAAATAATAAAGCCAATAAATAAAAATTCAAATCAACGAAAACATGCAAGGCAGAGGAATGAACCTAGCTCTGATACCAAATGATAAAATTAAACAGACCAAATGATAAAAATAGAGCAGAATAAAATTGATCTAAACATGTTATATAAACATCATAGTAACACATTCAGATCAAAAACAACGGAAACAAAGATTAAAGAATAAGGTTGAATAGAGGAGTAGGCTTAGTGATCAAAACTGAGAGTAACTCATTCCCTTTAAAGTCTGGCCATCACAGGTTTAAAAATAATGGGTTGGGCTTTACCTTTAAACAATATAATAACTGCTCTATAACCTCTATGTAGTTAAAAAGGATGAATATAATTGGTTTAATAGACCACTTTATGTTCCTTAAAAATAAAAATGCTATAATATTTATTCTATAATTAAAATAAATGCTAACAGTCTAAACTTTAACTATTATCTGTTGAAGAAGTTTCATTTTGAATTTTTTTTGCAGGTAAATTGACTGATAAAAATGATGATTTCAATATTGCTCTAATATTATTAAAAACTTGATGATTTCAATATATAATTCCAGGCTGTTAATATGGCTGTATGGAAGCTTGCTATCAATGTCATACAACAATGTGTAGGAAAACTTGAATCCAGAATTAAACAATTTTTGAATCATTAATGTCTGGAGATAGCAAACCATAACCTACCCTCATTATGAAATTTATTAATTAACTTATTACTATATAGGAGGATGACCATCATTATGAAATTTATTAATTAATTATGTAAGTTAGATCATTAATAATTTGATAATTATCGATGATTTTATGAAAATTCCTGCAAATACCAACGGTTTAGGAAATCTCTGAAAATAGAGACAGTTTTGTAAAAAATGGCTAGTAATTTTGTGATGCTGTTTTTTAAGTAGTTTTTGTAATTGCCAGAAATGTATTTTTTTGGATTAAAACCTCCGGTAATACTAAAAATAATTTCCAAAAAAATTAGAAGATTTTTGTAGTGAATTATTTAATATGTGATATAAATCCATAACATTATTATCGTACACTAAAATTATTTAACTTACATAATATAAAAGATGATGATTTATTCATTTTCAGATTTTGTATTTATTTATTTTCATGTACATCTTGGTCTGATTTTAAATTCACTCTGCATAAGTCTTTTTATTGTTGTTGAACTCAAATTGAAACTTGGTTCCCAACATCTTTTCTAAATTAGTAGACTGCATTTTCTAAGTGTATTATTAGGATAACAATATTTATAATGTCGAACAATGCATCAACCAAACACTATAACACAAATAACACCATCATAAACTAAGTTGGCCGTTAAAAGTAAAATAACATTAATACACAAAGTAATAATTCGAAACTAATATTTGTGTATTACCACTATCTTCCAAATTAAATATGCAAAACATAATTTTAGCAATAATGCATTTGATAAATAATTTTTAAAAAGGATATAGAATTTAATAAAAAATTTGTTTACTAGTAAATATAAGAAGTGCACAAGATTTATGGTAAGTTTATCTATTTGAAAAGTTATCCTAGATATTTTTGTTTTCCCTTTTACAAAAGTTAATTATATGAATATTTAGATGTATGTAAAAAAATAATAGCTTGCATAATACAAGAGAAAATTTATTCATTTCCAGTTTAATATTTATATCTCCACTTTGATAAGATTTGCAATTAACTGAAGAGTATATTTGTTATTAATAGATCCAAATTGACACTTGGTTTACAAAAGTATTTATTCATGATCATAAACCAAGTAGTGGATTAAAATTAAAACAATATTAGTATACATACGATGATCTAGAATTGGTATTGATGTATTCCAATTATACTACAAATTATATAAGTCATTATAGAAAGATAAATTACTAGTTTCACATCAAATTTCCTTCAACTATTTGTTTGGTATTTGTTCTGCCAAGTAAATGTAGAAATGTCCCATAGCTCCAGTACGAAACTTGTTTTCATATATGGATTCCAGTGTTAGAATTTCTCCATCTTCGATCTTGATGGAACGAGGTTTGGGATAACAAACTGACATTCCAACCAGGTAACCCTTTTCATTTCCTGCTTCTTTTCCGGTCCCGTATTTTGGACTTGAAGTGCATAAAACCCTTCCATCCTAAGTTAAGAATCATCATAAATATAAAGATCATTCAATAAACTAGTTAATTTCTCATAAAGATATATAAGTATCAACAAAATTTATTCCTACATGATATAACTTACATGGGAACAACAAATATCAAACATTACCTGTCCATATAAAGTAACATTGACAACACCAGTGTGCATATGAGCAGTGCCATATATAAGATAACCACCTTTTGTCATTGGGATGTCTGCTTTCTTAACATGAGGAAAGTCATTGTCATGATTTCTCGGTATCGTATACTCTGCCTATAACAAATTGACGAATTTATTTTGCTCACATATCGATACAAAAAATTAATTAATACCCTAATAGTTTTGTTTTGAAAATAAATTAGTTTTCAATGTTTGCTTATAATTTTTAATGTATGGTATGTATTGAACAAATCGTCTACCTGACAATCATGAATTGGTGTAGAACCATTTGATCTTACACGATCAGTTGAATCAAGTATGTAGAACTTAAGAGGCACTTGGTGTTCATCCCAATCAACCCACCTTATTTTGTATCTTAAGGAAAGCTTTCTTGTTGGGCCACGAAAACCATTTTTTAATTTGCATTGTACGTTATCTTGACAACAAAAGAGTCCTCCTTTATAATTTCTAGACAACAATTGACCATTAATGCCCGTCGTGACATTGTAAAAGTCCTTTGGGAGGTTCATAAGCTTACACCTACACTCTGTACAACCTTTTCTATCATGTGTTCCACGTGTATCAATAACCATGATGCTAAACAACCATTTTTCTTTAAACCCATGCTTTATTTTTGCAGCATTACCTAATTCAACTGCAAAAGGATCTGGAAGATTTGAATGTGTTCCTCGTGATTCTCCTCCCAAGCCCCAATAATGTGGAAGCAAAAAACCTTGGCATGCACCATCATTTCTTTCAAATTCAATACCATTGCGAAGGTCGTGAGATTGTTTAATGTAGGGTGACATGGTAATCTTTTCAATATATTTTACAGCAAACCAATGATGAAGGTAAGTTTCATACAAAGGTACTGAATTACCAACTGCATCAACTACTTCAACATCAAAACTCTTGACCCCAATGTGACCCCTTGGAAAGTCAATATCTAATAATGTTTTCACCGCAATTTTTCCAGGTCCCACTTCAAATTTTTCAGAGAAAAAAGTAGTTGACTTTATATGATTTTCACCCGACTCTAAAACAACTGAGTGGGTTGTGTCAGAAAGCAACATCATTATTGATAATAAAATCATAGCTGCTTTAAAGATACTCCTCATATTAACCTACACAGAAATTGTTGCCATTAGCCATGAAAATATGTACATAGGATCATTCATTTGATAATCATGTACATAATTTGAAACATAATGAGAACATATGAATTTGATAAGATTGAAATCAAAAGCTGAAGTAATAGAACATTGCCGATAAAAAGTTCAAACCATATAAAAAAAAGATAATGTGTTGATCATGGTCATGATTTGTTATTAGATGAAGATTATGATCATTTGAATTTTAAAACGAGGAAATTTATACTTACATGAATTTAGTTACTAGTTTTATATATAGTGGATAACTACATAATGATATATTTGGCATAACTAAATTTTAAATTAATGTTGGTTGTCAATTTTTCATTGGATGTATAGGGTGTTTGGTAAGGTGTTTAAAGCTAATTTGACATGTATTGACCTAGTTTTACACGTTACAAAACTATATGGAAACTTTTGTAACTATTTTTAAACGTGAAAACAACTTGATTAACGATTTGTTTAGGTAAACTTGACATGATTTCACTTTTGTAGGTTTTTCTTTTTCTTAAATAACAGAAATTACTTATTTTATGACATTCAAAAGATATCAATCATATAAAGAAAGTATTTAATTATAAAGAAAAGGAAGTATTTTGGATTCCTATCTGACTCATTATACTAAAATATTGTCATATGAATATCAACCTAAACAAAATCGAAGACAAGACAATTTTTATTCATTCAAGTGGGCTAAAAAAGTTTGGGTTAGAATTAGTTGTAATTGTTTTCACTACTTCTTGTAGGACAGCCATTTCACTGTCATTTCCGCATCGACAATTTCTTTTACCAAATTAAATAGCTTGGAGTTTGTAAATGTAAAATTATTTAAAATACATTTTGTTTTTTAGTTGTTTAATATCATAACGTCACTGACAACACTAAAAAAACACTATGTACATACCTTCTGTGTTTTTCATGTGAAATTTAGCTAAATTCGGGTTTTGAATTCGATTCTTGAATAAAAACTTCAAAATTTTTTAACTACGCTTGTTTTTTCTACTAAATCTTCACAACACCATTTATGGAAAATTTGGATTCCAAATTTTGACCTATTTCCAAAAGTGTGGTTATGTGTGTAAATAAATGACACATTATCTTATATAAGTAGAAGGATAATGATATTTAGATAACATTTGAACATTGATTACATGTCAATATGTGATTGGTCAAAAATTACTCCACAATAATGTTTATGATTATTATTATTGATTGTGGAGTAATTTTTTACCAATCACAGATTGACACGTAATCAATGTTCAAATATTGTCAAAAAAATGTTGTCTAAATATCATTATCCTAAGTAAAATTATATGAAAATGTCCTACATGAAAAAAAAGTTTGTGTCTCCACCCTATGGTCTCTTTTTACATAAAAAATTTCTTAATACCATCTTGACATTTTTACCAACTATACCAACCAACCATTCAGTTTCTTCATGATCTTTCTGAATCCTATGCTTTATTTTTGAATTGTTTATTAAAATTTCCTAATCCTATATGTTACTATAAGTTGGAAGCTGACCGATCAGGGAAGACGACAAATGTTAGAGACAGAGCCGAGCGGATAGTAGCATAGCAAAGTGTCTATTGACTGCTTAGTGCCAACAACCGTTGAGTAGAGTTAAAGCGTAATTAATGTCATAACAGTCATAGTTAGACGATTAAAGTTTGCATTACTGACCATTAAGAGGTAAATTAATAGGTCAAATCCTTATAAAGTCTAAAAATATGGGTTTACTTTCGAAGTAAAGTACTTTTGACTCACTATTGATTTACTAAAGACCAACAAAACAAAATTCTGACATGAGCGTCGGACTGTATTCTGCAGGTCACTCCACTTTTGGACAGACCTGTTGTTTGGAGAACAAAACAAGGAGAACGTTTGGCAAGAACTTAGCACAGGCGGAGATCCTCGTCCCATTTCAGCAGAAACACTATTCTTTGTTTTATTTCAATGAAAAACCCAAGAGTAATTCTAAAAATTGAACTTTTTTGTTCTCTCTTTGTTTCTATCTTTTGAATTATGTGACAAATCAAGGCAATGAGAAGACACACAACACTGAATTAGAAAAAATAGGAAAAAAAATTGTTTGCGTAACATCCTATTTTAATAGTATGAATATAAGAGTTATCATATAATCAATAAAATAGAACAATTAACAAGGAAAATATAAAATTGCATCATAGTTATATATAAAAAATAACTTCAAATAAAACATTATATACAAGTTCGTAATTCAAAACTACGTACAAACTTGGTTCTCTAATACTCAAAAGAAAACATTTATACTAATGTAACTTTGCATTTGCACCATCTCAACCTAGAGTCTGTTCCAAAGAAACAACATCTCTCTCTACTCACACCCATCAGATAATCATTGCCCATACAATCAATCACAAACCAACAACTAAATAAGAAAACACATAAAAATGGATAAGCTACAAGTGGGTTAAACAGGTTGGCTCATTGGCTCACTTAATTACAAGTTCTTTTTTTAAAATCCAAAATAAATTATTTTTTTGTAATTCAAATTTAAATAATATCACTCTAAAATTATGTTAAACTCCAAAGACAATTCAAAATAAAAAAATTAACATACAACTAAAATGTAATCCAAAAGCAAACCCAAAAAACAAATAAATAAGTTTATAATATTTATAATTTTTGTGCTACTCATCCATTTATAAGAATAGAGTCTTAAATGGATAAATATATAATATTTTACTTTCTTGAAACATTTTTTTCTTTATTCCCATTTACAATAAAAAATATTAACTAATGATATTGAAACACAAAATAATAAATAATTAAATTAAACTAGGTGGATTTGTGAGCCAACCGGCTCACCACAGGTTCAACTCGGGTGAGCCAGCTTTTAAGTGAGCTGGGTTGAAAATTGGCTCGTATAAAAATTTTTCATTTTTTTCAAACCGCACCTAGCCCAAACTCATGGTGGGCCGGGATTTATAACCCATTTTGACAACACTATAATAATTACATAGTAGTCACACAATATCAATTATATAAATATCACACCATCAATTATCAAAATTTGCATTTCCTCAAATCTCAACGTACCTAAACTATCATATAGCTATGTTTCATCAACCATTCATTCAAAAATCAATTTAATAATAGTTCCACACTATACAAACACATCAAAATAGACTATGGATTTCTACGTTATATATGAACAACAAAATTAGCTTCCTTTACCTTAATAGGAATGCTACTAAGCTTTATACACGCACAAACCTTACTTCAAGCTCAAAGAACTCTAGAAACGCCTACAAACCACAAAAACATTATCAGAGCAAGTCCTTAGGACCTTTGATCGACGAAGAGCTAAAAAATGAACTCAAATGACACATATGAAGGAACTCTTACGGATGGCCGTAAACTAAGAATTAAGAAAAAAAATGGTAGAAACTTACTTGATCTAGAATGGAAAGGGGTTGGTAGAGAATGAAAGATTCATTGTCATGATGGTTTAGACACTTCTTAATTGTCAAATAGATGATTCAAGAATCAGAAATTGTAGAGAGAAGAGAGAGGAAACACAGAGAAAAAGTTATGGAGAGATGATGGGTGTTTTAGATAATTAGACGTGTTTATGAAATCCTATTTATATTATTGAATTATTTTAACATTAAGATATTTGGTCTCATTATTTTAAAACACCTATTAATTTTAATACTCTATTTTCTAAGTTTATACCGTTTACAATTTTAGTTCTCTGTAATCCCATCTCCTTTGTTCTTCGTCTTCACTATCTTTTAATTAATTGTTATTAGTATTATAAAAGAAAATTTGATTATCTATGAATGGATATGATCCATGTATAAAAAATCAATCAACTTATTTGGTTGAAAAATTGAACATATGACTCGAGTTATACTTATTTGTCTATATAGATATATAGGTTAACTATCTTATGACCTATTTTAGTATATTTAAATTTAATAATATTAAAGATATAAAAAAAATATTTAAATTGAATTAAATTATATTAATTGTCAATATCCAATTTTGTCTGAGAAAATAAATAATTAAAATTAAATATTAGGAAAATAATAATTAATGATGGGTAAAGAAAAAAAAAAGAAAGATGAAAATAACAAAATAATTTCCTTAAAAAATATATACGTAATTTTGAAATATTAGTTTAATATGGTAATAATTTGAATCAATATTATACCAATAATTATAAACAATAATTAAAAATAATATATTGATATAATTTGTTGCATAAGTTTTTTTTCTAAAGAGAAAAATATGATTTTTTAAATGGACAAATTTTCTGACAACAATTATAATCAATGTCTTGAATATTATTTGATTTGTTTTTCTTGTAACCAAGACCATTTCTTTCCCTATTTTATTCATTGTCAAATAATTCACAACTACGGCAAGATTATCATAATATTACAATGTGTGTATAAATACGCACCTGTGATTGAAAAAAGGGAACGAGACAGAAAAAGACAGAGACATCCAGAAATAATAGAAATAAAACGAGAGATATAGAGTATAGAGAAAAATAGGTTCTCACGTATAAGGAGGGTTCTGTCAACATCCAGGAGAATTCCAAAAGCTAAAAATGTATGTCACTTATACACCTTTCTTTTTCTCTTTTTTATTGTACTTTGAAGTTTTTTCTAAAAGTTATTATTTTTCACTACACACAAATAATGTTTTTTAAAATCATAATTTTTTTTAATGTACGTGTGTCGGCCTATGACTAGTTTCTTTCTTTTTTCCCACCATTCATGGAATAAAAAATACAAAATATTTAAAACCAAAAATTTCAATTTTGTTAAGCTAAAACCTTTTTTGACTAGAACTATGTGATCCCCAATTCTCCATCTTAAATGGATATTCGTAAGAGTGAGGTCAATCCTTGCTGAGTTCATAAAACAAAAATATATTTTTGTTTCTTAATAGTTTCTTTTTATATTTTTTATTTTTGGGGAAAATTAAATATTTTGAAAAAAACATGTCAACTTTATACATTTAATTAAAGGTACTTTGGTCATGCATAATAGGATGTTAATATCTTCCTTACACGTAACAGATTCTCAAACCTAAAATCTAGTTTTCGTAGACCACACTTTCATTTTATGGTTTTCTATAGTTTTTCCAAAATAAATTGGGGTGTTGCTCCCTCCACCTCCCCAAGTGGGACATGCACCTCCCCACTATTTTAATTTATTTCAAAAATATTTTACACCTTCCCACTATTTTCTTTTATTTCAAAAATACCCTACACCTCCCCACTATCCTTAAGAATCTTTTTCTTTTTCTTTCTACATTAATGGAGCATTTACATGACTCAAATTGGTAAAATTTTGTTCTAAATTTCTAGAAAAATATTTATACATATGTGTGTTTTTTTTACATATAATATTTATCATTTTTAACATTATATTATGTTTTAACTCACCAACATGTTTGACTCAAATAACTTGAATAAAATATTTAATTTATTAGATAAACAATATAAAATATTATTAAATACTTAAAATATAAAAAAAGTTATTTGAATATTTTTATATTATTTATCTAATAAATTAAATATTTTATTCAAGTTATTTGAGTCAAACATGTCGGTCAGTTAAAACATAATATAATGTTAAAAATTATAGATATTATATGTAAAAAAAACACACCTATATATAAACATTTTTTTAGAAATTTAGAACAAAATTTTACCATTTATTAAGTAATTTGAAAAGAAAAAAAAATATATTCAACCGTGAAAATAAGATTGAATAAAACTTATTTAAGAAAATATATCAGAAGTTCAAATTTGAATCATGTAAATGCTCCATTAACCATTAATGAGCCATGTAAATGCTCCATTAATGTAGAGAGAGAAAGAGAAAGATTGTTAAGGATAATAGAGAGGTGTAGGGTATTTTTGAAATAAAAGAAAATAGTGGAGAAGTGTAAAATATTTTTAAAATAAATTAAAATAGTGAGAAAATGCAGGACCCACTTAGGAGGTGGAGGGAGAAACATCCAATAAATTATTATGGTGAAAACTTCCAAAATCTTTTCTTAAACCCATTTATTTTCGGTTCGTCCTCCCCACATAATCCCGGTTGCAATACTAATATCAGTTAATTTGTATAAAAAAATACACTAAATTATCATATTAATTTAGCTTTTGAAGACAAAATCTTAAATATGACAATTTTAACATAATTTATTATATTAAAAAAATAAATTTTAAAATAGAATGTTTGTTAATAATAATTCCAATGATCAATACACTTAAAATAGTTAAGCTATTTCAACTTAATTAAAAAATTGTTTGTCTATCTTCAATTTAATATTTCAACCTTGATATAATTTGGAAGAGTATTTTTTTTTTTAAAGTTAAGTTTGATACTATTTAACATCATTATACTACTCCTCTTAAATATCATATATAAAAGTTCTTGAATCTGTGTTTAATTCTAGTGAATCAACAATAGAATGTGAGTTACCCGAGAAATACAAGATAAAACATTTAAGACTTGGCAAGAATCAAAACATAATATACAAAAAATTAGTAACCAAAAACTATAAATAATACGATCATAATAAAAACAATAAAATATATATAAATCTTGTTTGAATTGTAAGTATCATGAAAATTAAAGTTTAAAATATCTACTTACAAGAAATAATATATTTCTTTCCAATATAAAAGATTATTTACAGGATTTATTACTTTTATGGATGCACTTGTCTAAGGAAACGTCCACACTATATCAAAAATGCTACTTTTTGTTTTACTATTTATTTTAATAGTATAATTAAAATATTATGTTACAATAGTTTAATTTCAATTTTGTTATATATTTTCTATAATAAATATGCAAATATGAAGTTTTATTATATAACTAAAATTATTAGCTTTTAATAAAATAATATATGAATGAAATATAGATATAGATAAATACTACATATAAAAGATTTTCTATTTAATTAATAGAATGAATATTGATTTAAAATGATATTGATATCTATTTTATATTTCTATTGTAGTATTTTTAATTTCTATTATCGAATTAATCTAATTTTTTCAATGTTACCTTGGATAGATAAATTTTATGAAATTTGAACGTGAAATTTAAATTTAATTATTTAAAATATAGAAATATCATAATTATTTATATATAACAAAAGAAAAATATTTAAATTTATTTTCAAAAAATATATTATTGAATAATTTTTTAGTGATGTAATAATATATTTTATTTATTTATAAAATATAAAATGATATTCAATTCATTTATAATTAATTTTTAAATATAATTTAAAAAGTTATATATTATTTAATATTTATTACATATTAAAAAATCGGGCTTGATTATTTTACTTCCAGTTTTATATAATTTCAATTATATCTTTTATTTTACTTATTTTATAATTATTTTAATTATATAGTTTTTTATTAGTTTATTTTACTTCCAGTTTTATATAATAATTAAAAAATAATCGCGCTTTATTATTTTACTTCCAGTTTTATATAATTTCAATTATATCTTTTATTTTACTTATTCTATAATTATTTTAATTATATATTTTTAATTAGTTTATTCTGTTTTAAATAAATGATTTTATTTTAAATTTGTTATATTTTTATAATAAAATATACAAATATGAAATTTTTTATTTATATAATTAAAATTATTAGCGTTTAATAAAATAATATATGAATGAAATACAAATATAGAGAAATAATGAATGGAAATATTTTCTATTTAATTAATAAAATGAATAATTGATTTAAAATGATATTCATATTAGTTTTGTTGTAGTACTTTTAATTTCTATCAACTAATTTATCTAATTTTTTCAATGTTATTTTAAAATAGATAAATAAATTTTATAAAATTAGAAAGTGAAATTCAAATTTAATATATGAAATAATATATACAAATATTAAAATTATATACACATAATAAAAATAAAATATATTTAAATTTATTTTTCCCTCAATATTTTAAGATAATTGTTAGATTTACTGAGTCTGTTGTTAATATTACATGTTAAATACAAGATTCTTAAAAGATAACATATGATTAAGCTGTTACAAGTTACCAAACTCAGTTAATATTTCAACTAGTTTATGATAATATCTTTTAGGTATTCATGAGATTAAAAGCTTATAAATACATCATTCCACCACAAAGAGTGTTTAACCATTCTCATTTATATTATCATATTACTCACAGTATTCCTTCTAAAGGAAAATGATATTTTAACACCATTTTTTGACACTATTTTGACATTGCACACGTGTCAAAATGTGATTGGACGATATCAAACTAAAAAAGTTGAGACAGGGGTATGTTTGGAAAAAAAAAAACTAAAGTTTGTTTTTTAATTTGAAATCGTCCAACCACATTTTGACACGTGTGCAGTGTCAAAATGGTGTCAAAAGAATGGTGTTAAAATTTTATTTTCCTATTCTAAAACTCTGATTTATTAACGGATCCCGTTATTTTGACACCATAAATTTGACACTCATTTGACACTGCCACGTGTCAACATGCTATTGGCTATTTTTATTTTATTTTTTTTAAAAAAAATTTGGTCTGAAAAATGTAGAGTTTTTCAGAGAGAATGTTTTCCTTTTCTACCCCTGGGCATTTTGAGTTTGAATGTGAAGGATTGGTTCTGTCTCA
>NW_014543601.1:87756-111816 GCF_000741045.1 Vigna radiata var. radiata | reverse complement strand
TTCCTTTGGAAGTTGTGAAAGGATCTTTGTCAATGTATCTAGCTTTTGGGTCAAAAGATGATTTTGAGCTAGCATTGCATCATTTGCAGGTAAGTGCAAGACTCCACTCTGTTGTGTTGGTGCGCCCCTTTCACTATATGCTTCTTGACTATTAGCTGTCATTCTTTCTATCAAGTCATGGGCTTCATCCTCAGTCTTCTGTTTGATATAACCTCCAGCTGAGGCGTCCAACATCATCTTAGACTGCACATTCAATCCACCAAGGTAGGCAAGAACAATGGTTGTATTGTAAAATCTATGAACTGGTGTTTTCCTGAGTAGTCCTTTGAATCGCTCCCATGCTTGACTTAAAGATTCTTCCATGCCTTGTTTAAATGATGAGATCTCCAGCTTTCCTTAAGTAACTTTAGATTGTGGAAAATATTTGTTGACAAATGTTCTAGCCACAACTTCCCATGTTGTGAATGTTCCTTCAGGAAAGGAATTGAGCCACGTCTTAGCATTGCCTTCCAATGAGAAAGGAAACAAGCTAAGCCTTACTCTTTCATCTGATACACCTGTCATCTTCACTGTGTTGCATATTTCACTAAATGTTGTCAAATGGTCATAAGTATTCTCATTTGACAAGCCATGAAATTGTTTGCTCTGCACCAGGTATATAAGTGCTGGATTCATCACCATGTTGGTCGTTTGCTCTGTAGGCATGACTATGTTGCTAAAATGGAAAAGGCCAACCGTATCTGATTGGTCTGTAAGAGTGCTTCTTGGAGGAGTTCTATCAGTCATCTCCTATGTTCTTCTTTCTAGTGAAGGTGATAGTAATCTGTCAGGTGAAGGAAACAAATCCCTAGATGGGCGTCTGACTCTCCTTCTCCCTCTTGCTTCGCTTAAGCCTTCAAGAAGAGGTTGCGTATTTTTCTTGCTCCTAGTATGTCTCGTCTCCTGTTGGATGCACAAGAAACACAAACCCTAGTAGCACTTTTTTATATTTTATAAAAATAAAAATAAAAATAAAAAAAAATAAAAAATAAAAAGATAAAAAGATAAAAAGATAAAAAGATATATACAATCAAGTCAAACTTAATCAGTTTACACTACTAGATAAGTTAAACCACGAGTCCCCGGCAACAGCGCCAAAAACTTGTTAAGTCCCTAGCAAGTGTACCAGATTGTTATCAAGTAATATAAATGGGTAAGTCCGAGTATCATTTTCCCAAAGGACTCTTAGGCCTTAACTTTCATGTAACCTAATTGCGTAAGACTTGAGAAGAGAATAATATTTGGTGGTTATATGCAAAAAACAAAAATAAACATGCAATGCAGTTGATTCAATTGGTTTTGAGAAACTATGGATGAATGGTGTTGTTGGGGTTTACAATTTCATCTTATACACTCTCATATATCTACTCTTCTTATTTAATTCACTTATTTATCTAATTGCCATGCATACTTTCTTAATTACCCTTAAACCAATCTCTTGGTGAAAAGAGCCTATTACCGGCTTGCTATCCCTAGCCTCCCTTAGTAACCAATAATGCAATGTGATCTGAAGAAATTACAATTGACCGTCCTACCCCTATCCCGAAGCGATATTGGCATAATCAAGGAATTTCCCACCAGTTCATGACATTACCGTACGTCCCCATATCGATAAAGACAAACATCTTTTACTGAATGAGTTAAACAATAAAAGCATTGAGCACAGATGAGAACCCAACAATTGATAAACAAGTATATGACAAGCATATGAAATGAATAAGAATTTCATTATATGAGAGTTTCAAAAGATTACATTGTTCCCCAAAAACAAAGGGTTTAGTTCACCATAATCATGGTGAAACTAGTTGAAAATATGTAAGAATGGAAGAAATAACCCTAAACTTGGTTGAATGGAGCCTAAGCATCCAAGGAACCTCCTCCAAGGTGTGTGGAATAACTCTCTGCCAAAAGAATCCTCTTCTAATTCGCACTGGGGCTATATATAAGCCCAAAAAGATAACAGATAGATTACAGAAAGATTTGCAGAATCTAACCAAAAATCAGACAACCGCCCAGGCGCCTAATTTGACCGCTCAGCGGTTTGCCTCTAGCCGCTCAAGGGTCAGTTTTGCCGCTGAGCGGTTTCCCTCTAATCGCTCTGAGCGCTCAGCGAACCATTTTGGCACTCAGCGGCTTGCTTAACCCTTCTTTTCATCATTTTTCTCCTTCTTTCATGGGTCTAAGTCCACCTTACTTCACTTCCATCTTTATTTCATCTAAAAACCCTGCAAAACAATGCAAAACAAGCATAATATCGCTAAAACCAACTTTTGACTCTCAAGAGACTCAACTAAGTGTTTTACTTGATTTAAAGCTCATTCTAAGCCACAAAGGGTGTGTTTTACTATCAAATTTAAGCATGAAAATAACGGTTTTTAGACCGTTATCACCTCGCCACATTCTGAGGTTCCTTTTGTGACTGCAACATTTTCTTTGTCAAGATCTCCAATTGTTGAATGATGATCTTATTTTAAGCAAGCAAGGCATGATAAGGCTGTAATTGTAGAACTCCCTTAGGTTGTGATGGAGATCCTCTTTCACTGTGCATCTCATTATCATTAGTAGCCATATTCTCAATTAATTCATAGGCTTCATCTGATATTGCCTCCAGTTGAGGAATTCAACATCAATGTAGTTTGAGAGCCTACACCCCCAAGAAAAAGAATAACTATTGTTTCTTCATCAAAACCATGGGTAGGTTTTTTTCTCAGATTCTGAAAGCTCATGTGTTTAGAATTCAAAAAGTAAATATGAATGCAAATGTCAATCAATTGACCCAAAGGATATGCAGGTGAATGATGTATAAACTATAGAATGATTTCATTGTTGGGGTTTTCGACTTATCCTATCCACTCTCATTTATTTATGAATTCAACTCCTTCATTAATGTTAATGCCACTTTCTAATTTACTTTAAACTCGATGTCTCAGTGAAGAAAGCCTACTCTTAATTACTACTTCATAATGTCTTGTATCCTTAGCAACTAATTATGCATTACATTCGCATAGAAGCTTAAAGGCAACCGATCCTCCTATTCCTATGTCTAGGTAATATTGCTCCCAGGAGAATTTCCCTAGTTCTAGATTTCCTTGTATGTGTCCATATCAACAAATTCAATGATCATGCAATTTAATGAGTTAAACAAAGCATGCATAGAAGAAAGACGAAAAACCCTAACAATTAATGAAGTAAAGCATGTATAGTATAAATCAATTCAATACATGAGAGTTTCAAAGGATTACATTGTTTCCCCAACAACAATGGAGGTTTAGTTCACCATATACATGGTGAAACTAGATGAAAAGAATGAAAAGAATGAAAGATAGAACCCTAGAAATTGTACATTGGAGCTTCCGCATAAAAAATCTGCCTCCGATGGGTGAAGAGAGTGTTTCTACGCCTCTTTCTGTCAAAAGATAAACCCTCTAAATCGTCTAAATCCTTATATAGCATATAAAAATAACAGAAAACTAGCCCAGGCCCATGCTGACAGCGCTCAATGCTAAAATTGTGCTCAACGGTAGGTTCGACACTTAGAATGACGCTCAAAGGTGGCACCAGGAAAGAGACAGAGAAATCATTAGCAAGACTGGCACTCAGCGGTGAAAATTGCACGTAGCGGTAGGTGCAGCACTTGGTATTGGCCCTCAGCGATGACACTCAGGCGTCAAACAGTGAACTCCACAACGAACTTGGCGCTCAGCGGCAAAGTTGCGCTCAACGCTGGCTACAATTCTTCTTTTGTGCACTTTTCCTACTTCTTCTGAGTCCAACTCTACATCAACTTCTATGATCTAATTGATATTAATTTCTGCCAAAACAAGGAAAACCAAGCATAAAACCAATAATACCACCTTCTACTCTTTTATTCTCTCAACTAAAGAAAAAACATGATTTCAAGCTAGTTTTTAAGTCATAAAGGGTGTTTTTAGTATCAAAATTAAGTATAAAAATAACGGTATTTCAACAACTATGAATATGGCTACCTTGTTTGGCAAGCTACGTGAACATGAGTTAAAACCAGAGTAACTAGAGCATTGTGATATTAAGGTTAGCTAAACCAGTGCTTCCCTTATCAACAATCTCAATAACAACAATTAAATCTTCTAAAAGATTTACAAATATCTTTTTCTTTTCTACACCCCCTATTTTAATTTCTTGCACCAAATTAATAAAAGGTAAAATACCATTTTGCCCTAGGCAAAAATATAAATAAAATAAAATAAATAACATAACAATTATGTTCTAACAAAAATGTACATTTAAAAACACTAATTTCCAAACAAAAACTCAAAGTCTCAAAACTACTTTATTTCTAAGATTTCTATTTTCCTTTGGTTTTACAAAGAATATTGCGTAACCAAGAGTGGGTGAAACTCGGTACTAATCAAAGTGACGATAGTTACTTAGAGTGACTAGGGATACTAGGAGTGGTGAGAATACTCATTTGTAATCTTGTTGAAGATTATAGTGGAACCCTCTAAGGTATTAAAGGAGACTAGAAGTAGCTCGGTGGAGTAAACCAGTATAAAAACGATTGTGTCCTTATTGCTTTTTTCTCTTTTAAATACTCCTCTTACAAATCCTACTATTGCACGCTATTTTAATCGATATAAAAACTCTTGTTACCAAACAACTTTTTATTAAAGAGTTAGTTTTATCAAATGCTGCAAAATACATTTTTAAACGATTGAAAAACCTTTACTTAAAAGAACTCATTATTTAAGTTGATCTTCAAGGTCGAGCTTTTAACAAAGTACGTAAACTTTTCAATCTTTGACAAAATTGTTAGAGTCTAAATATGTTGTTGTGTTTTTATTTTGTATTAGTTGTTTGTGTTCTAATTCTTGAGTTTCAAAGGTAATTTGGTTTATAATCTAGGTATATGTGTGAATATAAGATTTGGTATGTGAATATTATTTGTGAAAGAGTTCTATATTCAATTTAGATTTTTAAGCTCATTAATGAAAGACGAGTGTTAGAGGAAAATATTGAAACAAGATAAAATTTTATGCATTAATTATAGATAAATTTTATTTTGTAAAATTTTGATTTTTTAGAATTTAAAGAAGTTATAGTAGAAAAAACTAGAAATTTCATTATCATACACGAAGATATTTATTTGTTGAGAAAAGTAAAATTTCAAAATTTATAATAATTAAAAAATATAGATTTAAAGTAATTTATTATTTATTTTATTTAAAAAGATTTATTTTATTATGATAAGAGGGTTTACTATAATTATTTTAATGATTTTATCTTTGTCTCAATATATTCTTAAGAATGCAATCAATAATTAAAGTTAATCTTATATTATTATTTAAATTATTTATTATCACTTATGTTGTTTAACCGAGTAGTTTAGAGATTTTAAATTTTTATTCGAATCTTAATAATCCCATAACGAATAAAAGGTTATACTTTGTAAAGCTAAAAAGTATATTTATTTAAAATAAAAAATAAACTATATAAAGATAAATTTATATTATATAACAATACAAACTAAAATACGAATTAATAATATGCAAAAGCTAAAATATTAATTCACCAAAAAAAAAAATAACACTTACATAAAATCAATCCATGAAACAAAGATACGAAGTTTACTTGACTGTATTTTGTCAAAATATTACATTTATACAATATGTACATAATTATCAAAAAATAATTTTAATTTACTTTTAATTTCAACAAATTTATCAATCGTCTAATTTAAAGATAATAAATGAACTGGTCCATGTGATATCGTTTAAATTGTCTTCGTTTGGACGGAAATTTCCACACTGAATTAATACAAATAGGAATAATACTAATGAATGTATACCCAAGAAAATACAGCTCTCGAAGTTCTTCTTAAGCTTCTTTTTTTTCCAGTGACTTGAAAATTTATTTATTTATTCATAATTTTTTTTAAAAAATACTTTTTAATTTTAAACAATTTATTTTATTAATATTTATAAAATTGATAATGTTTGGGTTCTCTTGAAATTTTATTTGTATAATTATGAAATATTGAAAATTGGAATTAGTCCGTCTTCAAAACTTTGGTCTAATTTAGTCCTTCAATTTTAAAAAGGTATGAATTTAGTCCTTTTAACCAAATTTTGTTAACTTTAATTGATGTTTTAAGCGCGTTTCTTTTCTCAGTTAACATTGAAGCAAAGATGTGTGAAACAGTGTAAACAACCCAAATAAGATGTGTGAAACAGTGTAAACAACCCAAATGCTATCATGAAACGCGCTTAAAACATCAATTAAAGTTAACAAAATTTGGTTAAAATGACTAAATTCATACATTTTTAAAGTTGAAAAACTAAATTAGACCAAAGTTTTGAAGACGGATTAATTCAAATTTTCACTAAAAGTTAAGGGACCAAATATTTAACCCAATATTTTTCTATAACTCTTTCAATTTCATTCCATTATTATTTAGTATTCTTTTGGTTTTATTAAATTATTATTTGATATTCTGATTTAAAATTTATATTATTATAATTTCGTTTTAAATATTTAATATTTTTTTATATGCATGAAAAAAAAATCTTATATTTATTATTTATAGAAATAAAGATGGAGATGATTAATTTGGGTATTGAATTTAATGTTTATTTACTTTGAGATGAACTTCTGAACAATAATAATATTTATAGATTTTTAAATTAATTTCATAAAAGTTTTATGTGACATCCCAAAAATTATATAAAACTATATAATATTGAATGACAAACATTATAATAAGAGAGAGCAGTTTAGAGGATGTAAGTAAAGTTAATAAGGTTTACCGTCATCACAAAATAGACTATAAATTAATAACTTTGCAAACTTTAAAGTATTTCAAAATGTAGGAGATAGTGAATGTCCTAAGAGCTAGAGATTGTGTCTTCACTCTGCAGGGCTTGCTCCAGAGGTACATCATCTGTCTCTGCTCACATCCAAGGGAATGATCATTACAAAAGGAAGAAGGCACACATACAAAAACAATAACAAAGCAGCAAGGGTAAGCTAGGTTTCCAAAAGCATACAAGTTATTTCAAACTACACCAATATATCAAGGAGCATTCAAACATATAAGCATGCAGGACTACTTAACAGATTATAGATTACACTAGACTCGTCTGGACTTAGAATGAATATCGAGCTATGGCGGATTATGCACTTGTGGTGGCCTCTACTACTTTGCAAAGCCATTGCTATGGGTTAAACCCTACCACACACACAAGTGTAAGCTCGTTATTACTCATCTCGGGCCATACTGGAAGCACTCAAGACTAGGACCTCCTACTACTCTTACCACACGACTCATTCTTCTCTAAGTGAGATTGAAAGAGTCATTAAAGTGTTAGGATAAACCCCAAGACTGAGCTTCCTATATTCATTCTAAACACTACCATCATCTCACCGAGAGATACAACTTAAATGCTTAAATCCATATAACACAATTCCATCCTTGTTTTAATCACAAACCTCATCTAATAAATCTTATCATACGATGTAATTTCATACAAAGCCATACATGAATCAAACATACACTATCATTTCAAGAAGAAAGAAGAAGAGAGTAACTCATAGTGAACGAATTCGCTTAGTGCCCAAGCTCGCTATGCGAAGCCAGGTATGATTTGCATAGTGAATCTGGCTCGCATAGCGAGTCCTCAAACAGAGGCTACCCACCCAGATTAATTCGCAAAGCGACTGATCCAGCCTTGCAAATTTTCACATAGAGGTTACAGACCCTACACTCTCGTAAGGCACCCCTCTTCGTTGTTCCATTTAATTGGTTAATTTTCCAAGATAGTACCAGCCGCAAGGCGGGGGAATTTGCTCTCTGACTGACCAAACAGAGAAGAACAATCCTCTGCTTTAATTCGTTGAGCGAAAGGATTCGCTCTGCGAATCTGCATAATCTGTACAATGAAATTCTGCAGATTTAAAGGACTCACCCACCCAAAACTCACTCTAGACCATTTGGTGAATTTCTAACACTCTTAATTCGAAGTATGGTGGAATTAAACTTGTCTACGGGCTTACACACATTCCTAACTTCAATCTTTAGTAATTATGCATCAACTCATGATCTAAGACTTCAATTTCATTTACTCATATACTCAATTTCTAATTTACCACTTGGAGACTATTTTCAACCTTTTTGAACCTTCTAACAAGTCTATTTGACTCAACTAGACTATCTCACTTACCCAGAACAATCACCAACTCCTATTACTAAATCTAACTACCTCAGTTCCTCTAAGAGTATCCAAACGCCCAAAATTTTACTCAACAGCCCATCTAATAACCTATTTGACATAACTCACTTCATTCATCCACTTAAAATCAGTACTGAATTGTATCTATACCAGTTCATAAACATTCATGCACAGATCAAATAAACGTCATTTTGAGGCACGTATCACACATAGACAAGATCATGAGTTTTCAGCTTAACTATCAATGAGTCTAACATACAATTTGCCCATGTATTCTTAAACAATTTCTTCTTAAATCTAACTCATGCATATAAGAATTTTACATAATGAAAATGAATCCCAATGAATCCCAACTTCCCTTATCTCTAATTAAACAGTTCAGCTCCCAAGATGATGAGCAGTGTTATGCCCTTAGAGAAATTCTAAAAGCACCTATAGATTATTAATTGGAGACAGAAAACAGGTTTTAGGACCTAATTGAAATTTAGAAATTTGAAAGGAAAGCAAGGTGGGTCACATGTAGCATCACCGTCGCGTGATCACAGCTTTCAAGTGTGAGGAAAAAGGAAAAATTACTTACCAGTAGAACAAAACCGAATTTGATCGATGGAATTGGAGCTCTCAACGCCTGAACCTTTACGTGCTGCCTGATTGTTGAGTAGGTGGCTTAGTGAGAAGTGAATCTAGAGAAAAGGACACAGGATTTGGAAGAACAAGACGGTAGAGAGAGAGAGGTGTTCGAAAGGAAATGAAGTATGTACGTTCTAAAAATGTCCAGTGGAGCTCCTGATATGTTTTAAAATTCTAAAACGTAGTTTTATCAACTTAATATTCTTAAAATTTTTAAATCCTTATTTCTTGGTTATTACATTTCACAGAACAAGTTGGGGCAGGTCGATGGACTGCTTCAGGTTGACGGGCTGCTTCAAACGAGGGAGAGGGTTTCCGCTTCTGTAACTGTAAGTCCTTAAAACTTTTATCGCCCCTATCTTCTATATCTTCTTCTGTTAGCTATCGATTCATGTGTTAGTATTTTGAATCGAACTCTCTGGGTTAAGCTTTCAAATTTTTGGCAAATCAAAATTTATCATTCACCATATTCTTTTTTTCTGCGTTCCTCCATTCATTTATTCACTTTATTGTACTTTATCTGAAAAATTCGGTTACTGTATACATGTTTCACCCATTTTACGTGCAAAATAGGGTTTGGTGGAGAAGGGATTCGAAACTAGATTATTGGTATTTGTAGTGGCATTCAACTGAGGAAGAAATATGTCGGTGACAGCGGGTGTTAGTGATACTGTAATAGCCATTAGGGATAAGCTGAGAGGTAAAATTGGGCAAACAAAAGTTCAGAGTTATTGGCCTGGTAAAGTTCCTGAATGGGCTGATGATGAGGATGAAGACATTGCCGCTGCCGAAATTAGACCCTCCAGTGAAGCTGCCTAGGAAAAAGTATTTCCTCGTCACGAAGAAGATACTGCTATAGTCAGAAAAGATGATTGCCGGCTCCGGCGATTGGTTGAGAGTCGGATAGATAACCGGGAGGAGGTGAGGGCTGATAATCGCCGGATTCGGCAAGCTGAGATTGTTTCCACCATTGAAGAGGAGGCCGGGAGGCAGGAAGGGTTGGAATTGGAAGAAGAAGATGAAAATGCTGTGGCAGAATGAAGGAGGTTGATCAAAGAGAAGTTGCTTCAAAGAGAGCAGGAAGAGGCGCTTCCTTAAGAAGAGGAGGAAGAGAAGGAGGAGGAATCTGAGTATGAGACTGACTCTGATGAGGAATGTACTGGAATGGCTATGGTGAAGCCTGTTTCTGTTTCCAGGTCTGAGAGAGATACCATTACTGAGCGTGAGCGGCTTGAGGCTGAGGAACAAGCACTTGAAGATGCAAGGAAGAGGAGGTTGGAGGAAAGAAGGATTGAGACGAAGCAGATTGTTGTTGAGGAGATCCGAAAGGATGAAGAAATCCAGAAAAACTTGGAAATGGAGGCCAACATTGCTGATGTGGATACTGATGATGAGGTCAATGAGGCTGAGGAGTATGAGGCTAGGAGAATTAGGGAATTGGTAGGATCAAGAGGGATAGGGTGGATCGGGAGGCAATGTTGAAGGAAAAAGAATTGATTGAGCGGGTGAGAAACATGACAAAGGAAGAGAGGAGGGAGTCGGAAAGGAAGAATCCGAAACCTGCTCAACCACCAAAGCAGAAGTGGAGATTTATGCAGAAACACTATCACAAAGGAGCTTTCTTCCAGTCTGAATCTGATGATCGGGCTTCCACTGTTGGATCTGATGGTATTTTCACACGTGATTTCTCAGCTCCAACTGGGGAGGATAAAATGGACAAGACAATATTACCCAAGGTTATGCAAGTCAAGCACTTTGGTCGTAGTGGAAGAACTAAATGGACCCATCTTGTCAATGAGGATACAACTGATTGGAACAACCCGTAAGTTCAATTTCCAATGTTCTCTTCTATATATATATATATATATATATATATATATATATATATATATATATATGTCTTCTGAACTTCTGAACTTCACCTTACCTCAAAATGTTTTCTCACATAACTTTCGCATTCTTGGAATGATATTGAGAGGGTTAAGTCAAAAGTGAAATGTTCATCTATGATTAATTTTTAATTTTGTTCTCATGATTTAGTAATATTTACTGCTTATAACTTCACAACTCATCAGCCATCAGAAGAATGGAATTATTATTTTAAGAAGAATGGTTGTGTGATGTGGCCTCAAAGCCGAAGATCAATTAGTAATGGCTGTTTAGGGATAGGCAAAAAGTGTGGTGTACGAATGCAGTTTTAGTGCTCGTTGGTTTGTTGGAGAGAAAATATATACCCGAGAAGGTTGTGTAGAAGATATACTGAAATTAGGCTTGGGCTGGGAGTGACTATACCCTTTTAAAACTGCATGGTAATCTCTTGCATTATTTTCCCATTATACACAGAACATACCAGGATCCGAGCTCCCTTGATTAAGACCTGTTCCTGAAATACAAATATTTTTACACTTAATTATGATATTTTAGTCATTCTTTCTTGCTGCTACCTATCATTTTGCTTATCAAGGAATTTGATTGTGCATGAGAATGAGATTGATGAAGGAGAGCTGATTGGAAGGAAGTTAACTAGAATATTTCAGTTAGACTAAGCGTAATTATGCCAACTTACAAATCCTATTTTATTTTTTTGGAATTCATTTTGTAGAAAAATATGTACCTTTTGAAACTTTCCAAAAACACTCATGTATTCTCCTTCTGTGTGCCACTTCATGATTAATACTTTTTTGAATATAACTGGACATTAAGGGATCATATTGCATGCCACAACTTAAATGAGTTGTTCATTAGCAGCCCATGCTTCATTTTATCTAAAATGTTTAACTCCATATATCACCAATTTTGCTGTTACATTGCATGCTTTACACTACAATATGTTCACATCTGTATTTAATCATACAAGGCCTAATTTATACTCAATTGTTTTTTCCTTAATGTTGGTACTATGTCTGGCATCACATTTATTAGAATTGGACTGGATTAACTGGTTTAACTAGGAACTGGTGAATATCCAGTCCAAAATTTCATGAAAGTTGGATTTGATTCAAATTGGGATGAAACTGGCTGGTAGAAAGGTTGGTTTTCTAAGAGAGTGGTAGTTGCAAGCAGATTTTATTTGTTATTATCAAGCTTAAACATGATTTATTAGTTTTGCTTTTGGTATCAGCATCACGAGTTAGAGTCTATCCTGGCAAGGTTTGTCTTTGTTAGACATATCATTCTACCTGATATTGGACCACTTATTAATGTTTAGTTTCACGCGTGAGATGTATATACCTCAACATATGAGGTGTGTGTTGGAAGTCTCACATCGACTAGAGATAAGACCAAATTAAGGTATATATGTGGGTACAAATCTCACCTTACAAACCCATTTTGTGGGTTTGAGTTTGGCTTAAAGTTCACTTCTTAATAGTATGCAACAAAACCCATTAACATTGTGCTCCCAATATATAAAAAAACTCATCACGGTTAGGGTGTGGAGAGTTTATGAGAGGAGAAGGCAGAATGAGTTGTAACTATTTTAACAGTAAGGGGAGGTGGGAAGTTAGTGCTCTTATATATAGAGCTTTTGTACATTGTATAGCGTAGCTCTGAGTATTCTTTTGTAAAGATTGGACAATTTGTCCTGTGGAGGGGGACTAGGCTCCCAATTAGATGCTATATGTGTACATTGTTTGAATAGCAATACAAAAACCCATTCGTTTTACAGTTTGAGTTCTTGACTCTGTGTGTGAGTGCTTGAAGTTAGATAGGTTTCATACCCAGAAACGTATCAATTGGTCCGATCTGCCGGATCGTTTGAGAGAGAGAGGCTTTGTGGAGGGAAAATTGAGTGCTTTGGAGGGTAGAGTACAAGCTGACGAGAGTCAATTGTCTGTCAACGAGAATAGGAGGAGCAGGAGAGAAGAAGCTGACAGCGAGAGAGAAGTCGAACGCAGCGATGGGAAACCCAGTTGGAGGAAGAGAGTGGATTTACCCATCTTTGAAGGGCTCGACCAGTTGAATTGGTTCCGGTTTGGAGGGTACCGCCGGTTATTGGTTCCGGTTTTGGAAGTCCAAAGCCAAGAACCTTTCTTGGCAAAGCCAGAAGGAAGCAATGATAATAAGGTTTGGAGGCAAGAACAGGGCACCATTTTCGAACGATTGGCGACGACTAAGGAGGTCGGGGCGATGGACGAGTACGTCCAAGATTTCGAAGTTTTGGCGGGTCAAATGAAGGGGGTTCTAGAGGATCGATTGTTTGGGTATTTTCTCGTTGGTTTACAAGAGGACATCAAAATCCAGGTTCAACCTCATGATACTCATTAATTGATGGTTGCTATGCGGATTGCAAGGGATGTGGAGGATGCGCATCTCGTTACAAAGACTATCATGGAAGCTTCCTCCACCTCTGAGAATGGAGAGACTCCTTGGTCAGACTTTAGATAAGCAAAGAGTTTTGGAAATCTTTATTCTTCTTCGCTTTCTTTAGTCTTAGTTGTAGTTGATACTTCTTTGGATAGAAAGTCCCTAAAGGGGTTGTCATCAGACTGGGGCTTGGAATGTGACTAATAGTCAACCATCTTGGGTAAGGAGGAGGGGGAACGGTGACGAGATTTGAACCCAATGGAAATAACCAAGGATGACATGAAGGTTCCAAGAGTGTGGGTTTAGTAAGGAAAGAAGGGAACCCATGTAATGTGACGACGAAGGTAGGAAATACGGTGGGAAGTGATAATATGAGGAGAAGTACGAGAAACCTGCCGTAGCCAGAATTCCTAAAACGGCGAGAGTAAGGATGATGTTTCTGCTCTAAAGTACGGTGACTTTAGGCATATTGTTCTACTCGCTATCGACCCGTTCTGGTACCAACTTGAGATTGAAACTGTAAAATATTTCTAAAAGGCTTAAGAGATCCCTCTCATTGTCCTTCTATATATAATAAATTTCTGATACAAAAGTATATGGAAGATTAAGGGTTTGCCTTAGACACCTAGGTGCAGACCTAGGTACTACTACTACACTAGACTAGCACACTACTCTTAAGTAGGCTTAATGATTATACATAGGGCAATTATTCTAACATCGGATAATGTTAATAGAAATTGACAAAGTTCTATTTGGATGATTGAACCCAGTAGTTTCTGCTGTTACAAGAAATGGAGCGTGTGGGGTATAAAAGTGTATACCTGCTTATCATATGTTTTAGTAAGACCTTGACAGAAGTGGTTTTGATAGTACCTGAGTTTCACTTTTATCATTTGGTTGCTAGTAATTTTCTGATTTTGAGAGAGTATAGTACTACATTTAAAAGTTATGCTTTGAAATTAATGTCTAGACAAAGATATATTCCCTGTCCTCATGTGACGATCTTAAATGCGACTTATATTATCTACAGAATGCTGAAGCTGTTTATGTTTGGATGTTCATGTAACTTCTTACTAAATTAATGCTGCGACACCTCTGATTCATAACTACAATATGGAGTCTCTACACTATTTTTCACACCAGAATTTGATCCCGCACTCTCATTTTAGGTCAATGGGCTTGCAGTCATTATATTGCCATAATCTTTGGAATGATGGGCAGTAGTATGTTAAGGTAGCATTCTCTGTGTTGTCAAAGAAATTTCTGCATCAGCTTTCCGATGTCTTGCTTTTCTCGTGCCTGATCTATCTCCATTTCCGAGAATTTTGGAATTGTTTATAGAAATTAATTTCTCTTAAAATGCAACTAACCTCCGTACTTTCCGTTCTACCGAGAAAAGAGGTTTATTTGTTAATTATTGGTTTAAACCTTTTTTTGGTCCCTAAGTTAACTTCTAATGTTCAGTTTAGTCCCCGCTTTTAAAAATGTCAACCTTTAGTCCATATGATATGAAAAATGTATCAAATCATTCCTATTCGTTAACAAATCACAAGTTTTTCATTAAGTGATTTGTTGTTTATAATACCTTCCGTTAACAAATCACAAAATATTGGTACCTAGGTATGAAAACTTGTGATTTATTGTTCATTAAGTGTTGTCATGAGTACTGATTTGATATATTTTTCATATTATAGGGACTAAAGTTTGACATTTTTAAAAGTAGGGACTAAACTGAACATGAGAACTTAACTTAGGGACTAAAAAAGGGTTTAAATCTTAGTTATTACTAATGCAAGCAGCATTTTATACTCAAATATTCACTCCTGAGATATTATTCTCTAAAATTCTTGTTGAATTGTTATGCAGATGGACTTACAGTGATCCTCTTCGTGCAAAGTATAATGACAAAATGGCAGCAATGAACGCGCCTATGTCAAAACCTAAAGGAAGCAGAAAATTGAAGGATTTTGAATCTCGATGAAAATTTGAACTGAGAATTATGCTTGGAGATCTCGTCGTTTCAGTTACTAGACTTGAGATGTCCTTATCCGGTGTATGCTTGTGCTCTATCTTAAACATAACGTAAACTAGTTTATCATGGATCAAGCATGTATGCAATGGATCATTGAAGGCAGTTAATTCATGCAGAATGTGACAGGAATTCACACTAGTTTATGCTGATTTTCTTTATTAGGATTTTATTGAGTTTGCTGATGCATCAGGAGCCACTGTTTTTCAAGTTAACATACTGTATGTGCACAACTACCATACTGACTTGAACTCCGACAAATGGCACTACAGGGACGGTGTCCATAGGTGTACCAGAATATT
The DNA here is from genome assembly GCF_000741045.1 of Vigna radiata var. radiata. Classification (NCBI taxonomy): domain Eukaryota; kingdom Viridiplantae; phylum Streptophyta; class Magnoliopsida; order Fabales; family Fabaceae; genus Vigna; species Vigna radiata. The sequence continues at coordinate 96,307 of NW_014543601.1, read as the reverse complement.
AGTAAATGTTGCATAATCTTCCATGTTTGGATATTATTCAATATCTAGCTAAACAAAGGGGTATATTTGAAAGTTACTTCGTATCCAACTTGGTACTTTTTTGTTTGTTTGAGTTATTTCCCTAATCAATAAATCATAAAGCTTTTTTGGGCATTTCCAACGAGTTTATCCAAAGCAAATTTTTACAATAATTAGTTTCAATAGAGAAGGCCGTATTTAGAGCATCTCATTATAAATAAATAAAAGAAATAGAGGATAAATGGAAGTAACTTGTCTCCAGGCTCTTGTTCAAAACTTTTTCTTCTTTCGGAGCGAACCTATCTGGGCAGGACTTTGATAAAATATATGTTACGTTAAAAAGATTTTTTAAATTTTAAAATAATAAAAAAAATGGAAGATACAGCAGATTTAGAAAGTTACTTTATTCTCGTATGAATGCAACTTTCTCTACTTCCGATAGAAATTGTTTAGATAAAAGAATGCAGTTCTTCTGAAAACAGGAGGTATTTAAAAATAGAAAAACGTCTGTTTAACAACGAATAATTGATAACAATTTGACAACGACACGTGTCGTTATCTGATTTGTTGTTTTATTTGAATATTTTAACAATTATAATTGTGATTTGGAGGGTGTTTTTGGAAAGAAAAAAGTTGAAACCTGTCGGCGCCCTTCACAAAGTAAATTTCATCTCTACGAAATTCTCTCACCAGTTTTTCTCTCTCCATTTCGAAACTCTCGTTCCTTCATTGAAGTGCTCTTAGTCCATCGATGTGAAAATCGTGCTTGGGTGCACCCTTCTCTGTGGACTAAGTCGTGTGTGTCGTTGTTTGTCGTACCACCATCAAAGTCATTAGTCGAAAGGTTTTGTTTTTTCGCCATCGCCGTTGTTCCTTCGTCGGTTGGGTGCAGTGGTGACTTTGTCAGCAGCAACTTTCATCTTTTATCGAAAGGTATTGTTTATTCGAACACTGTATCGCGCTTCATTCATGTGGTTTTTTGGTTTGTCAATGGTTTTTTCCTTTGTTTGTACTCTGTATCATGCAATGGATGGATGTGGTTACCCATTTTCCCCTTCCAACTTCCAAAATCTTTCTATGAATATTTCACTTTCCATGCATTTAAAGTTGCTTTTAGGTTGAAGATGTTCACATGCATAAGCTAGCTCATAGACTTTCTCTTGAAATAATGTCTCATTAACGACAAAAAATGTAGATTTTGAAATAAAAATATTATTTTATTCTTGAACATTAACCTTTCCTTTTGGTATGATAAACTTATTGTACATTATAATTAAACATTATTATAAAGTGAACAATTAGTAAATCTTAAACTCTGAAGAGTTTTAATTTCCTTTAAATATTTGAGAGTAGGCAAATGTTATGCAAAAACTAGGGCAAAAAGTTGAGGTAGGTAGAAACATGTATAAGAGGTGTTTGGGGAAGGAAAAAAACACATGTTTGAATGTGGGAGCAATGGTTATTGTTGGTCGTAGGTGATTTTGTTTCATAAATTAATTTTCTTGGATTCTTGTTAAGGCGCTTTCATATATGAATGTTCCACTTGTTGACACTTTTATCTTTGTTATGCATGTTAGTCACTAGAAGTAATATTGGATTCTTTTCTAGCTTAAATATATCATAAATGTATTTAAATATATCTATATGAGTCAACTATGATTATCCTTCTATTACTGTCTTCATTAGATGATGATATCATATAACTCTCTTTAGCCTTTGATAAGTTCGAAGTATTTGTTTTTTCTTCTATAAGTTTAGAGTCTTCTAAGGGCATTTTAGTTTCCACTTCTTCTTTTGTTTCTTTGTTTCAACTCCAAGGGTGTTGCTCCCTCCACCTCCCCAAGTCCTCATTATTTTTATTTATTTCAAAAATATTTTACACCTTTCCACTATTTTCTTTTATTCCAAAAATACCCTACACTTCCCACTATCCTCAATAATCTTTCTCTTTCTCTCTCTACATTAATGGAACATTTACATGGTTCAGATTTGAATTTGTGATATACTACAAAATATAAAATACAGAGAAAACTTCAATATTAGTGCTTCTACCACTTCCATTTTATATTAATAGTAAATAATAATAATAATATTATTATTATATACTAACTTTATAATGACAAAAAACTAAATAAATTCCAAATCTTTAACAAATAACTTTTCTTTTATATTTTAAGTATTCAATAATATTTTTATATTATTTATCTAATAAATTAAATACTTTATTTAAGTTATTTGAGTCGAATATGTTTATAAGTTAAAACATGATATAATGTTAAAAATTATAGATATTAAATGTAAAAAAAACACACATATATAAACATTTTTCTAGAAATTTAGAACAAAATTTTACCATTTATTAAGTAATTTGAAGAAAAAAAATATATTGAACAACAAAAATAAGATTGAATCAAACATATTTAAGGGAATATATCAGAAGTTCAAATTTGAGCCATGTAAATTCTCCATTAATGACCCATGTAAATGTTCCATTAGTGCAGAGAGAGAAAGAGAAAGATTGTTAAGGATAGTGGGGAAATGTAGGGTATTTTTGGAATAAAAGAAAATAGTGGGGAGGTGAAGGGAGCAACACCCTAACTCCAAACACCCAAGAACACTCTATAAAAGAAACTTCAACTTAAATTAGTGTGAAAGGTCAATACATTTTTCCCTGATATTTGCTACCTGCCTCTTTACCACAGTTTACTACATCGATCTGACCAGAGTTATCATCCTTTAATCATTGTGTGTCATGCTTCATAACTCATAACCATAATGCATTTGCTATAAGAATGTAACGTGGCATGACTACAAGAGTATTATGTATAATTGTTTTTTATTACCACTTTAATTTCACATTTGCATTTACTTTTGCAAATATTTGTGTTTCTTTTTATATATTTTTTTTGTCTCCACCACTTGCCTTTATTCACTAGTGGAAAAACGCTGATTAACATTGGTTATTTTGGGCTTTTGACGTCAGTTTCGTACCCGAGGTCTATTCCAGTGACGTTACTTTGCATCAGTCAGGTAATGACAAACGTTTATATAGACATCGGTTTTGCACACAACCGACGTCCAAATAGACGTCAGGCGCAGTAACAATAGACGTTACCATAGATGTCAATGGTCAACAAAAGAGAAGTATGTATGCGCTGGATCGTTTTGTGCACTGTTACTTATTGGACGTTGCTTTGTGCATTGACTGATGTCTGTGGACGTCAGGTTTGCCTTAACCGACGTCTACGTGGCAATTTTTTTTAATAAAAATTAATTTTTCGAATATAACCACACCTGAAATTCAGAAAAATTTCCCAGAACAATTGTTTATAATAAATAATTGTTTGTTTGAGCTATAAATAAATATAATTCAATCCAAGATCAATAAAATAAAATTATAAACTTAAACTAAACCTAAGTAATTGAAAAAAACAAAAATAAGTCTTGCTCTACTTCCAGTTTTGGATAAGATAAGTTGCCCACTCGTGCCTTATCTGTCTTATCATGCCTTCGGTTATAACAAATGAATTGTTGAAGTTCTGCACAATTAAGAAATATTGATTATGGTTTGATATATGTTCAAAAGAATTAATTTATTTTTTGATGTTTTCAAAGTAAGCCTGATTATTACCTCATTCCACTTATCTGTAATGCCAGCTCGAATGATGGTCTTAATCCAAGACATCACATAGTACTGACATTCCCATGAATCAAGCTGTTTGTTACACTAAAATGACAGTAAATATAGTCAAGAATTAAGATCATTGAATAACAAAGTAAATGAATTAAAACTATAAATGCACCAAAGCTTGGGATACAACACTTTATTTAGCTGACCTCGAGATGTACCCATTACTCTATTTACATTAAAACAGAAAGTAATATTAATATAAGTATGAAATCATTAAAAATTTAGGCCGACATGAAATTAAAAGTCATTTTTAGCGAAACATTTACCCTTGAAGCAGGAATTTCAAGTCATCTTTTATCTTCTTTTGCAACAAACAGAAGAAGACAACTGTATTTTTTTTTGGGAATGAGGACTACCAGTTGCCAGTGAGCCCTGTTTGGAACATCATAAATAGTTAGTAAACTAATTAAGTAAACTTTAATTACCTTTTACATAAAACAAGGCATACCTGTCAATGTATGGCACAAGGTATATTTCTCTATTTGACTCAGCCATCCATGTTTGCAAATAATTTTGTTTCATTTCAGCTGTGTTACCACAACGTTGAACGGTCTGAGGTTCAACAAATCCGTAAACGGAAGACCAACCTTGATCTACAATGATTGTGTCCATGTACCTATAACAACAAAGTTAACTTATTACAAAGTAGGCATCTAAATTAAAATATTATGGTAGACAAAATTAACTATCTTACATGCACCATAGTTGAATAACGGAAATATTCAACCACTTGTCTCCCGAAATGATCCCCGATACATCATTGAATGTGATATATACTGGCAAGTAGGGGGGAGGGAGACCAAATACTCTTAAATCCCAGTATATTTGTATTGATCCTTTGTTGAACCTGGGAATTCTTGTCAGTAGTTTTGCTATAGGATCATCCTCCGCTTCAGCCATGTCATCACCATCATGACCATCATCATATTCAGGTATTGGTGCCTCATGCATCGGTTGCTTTTGAGGATGTGTGAACTGAAGATAACATTTTCAAAGTTATGAACAAATATTTTGAAATTATAATATAAAATAGCCAATGATACAAATATTATACCTGTTGTGTACCAATGTGTGTGACAACCAATGCTCTAGGCCAAGCTAAAAAACTTCCTACGCCCTCTCCCACAAATTGAACTTCTGGAGTGGGTACAAGCACCTGAGCCTGGGGATCCCGAAGCTCGTCAATCATGACACGCACGTGCTGGGGTGGTATGGGAACACCATGAATAATGTCTCCCCCCTCAACTACTTGTCCAATAGCCACAATGCGTGCGGGATCCCCTTCAACCAACAAGTCATACTGACCACTGTAGTCAATAGGTTCAACAGCAGAACAGGATCCTTTGGTGCTGACAGGAGGGGGTGTACGAGTTTCAGTGGGCACACCCAAGGTACCCTGCGTCATGGATTACAGCTTCTCTTCAAGCGCTCTTTGTATTTGTTTTTGTTCTTCTAGCTGCTCAGTGAATCGTTGCTCCATTTCACTAATTCTTTGTTCCCACTGAAGATCCATATGCCTCGATGCCTCCTGATTCGTTGCTTAAGTTGTTTTTTGTACAGGGCCAAAGTACTCACGAAGACCAATGGACGTTGTTAATATGTCCTCCCTACCTTGGGGAGTAAATGTTCCCTGTGTCTGCTGCTCAACCAACTCATCCTGCACATTAAAAATCTTACGTTACTTAAATTGCAAGATATGATAAATACATAATCAAACAATGTTTACAATTTCACCTTACAATTCTCTGTGAGATCAATACGGCTAAGGCAGATGTCATGTTACCATCTGACTTCGTCCGAGCAGCCTTCCACATTTGGTACCTTGCAGGTGGAGGTGCTAGGTCTGGGGACTTAAGCCCCAACTCATATGCCTTATCCTTCCTAAGTTTCTTCTCCAGTTTTGCATAACCACCTCGTGATAACACGTGTGGTGCATCATTTAGCCTTTGCCTTTCTTGAGCGGCTAACCTTTTACTCTGTAAAACAATTTTTATGCATAACTATATAATAATAAAAAACTGCTTTGAAGACGTTGTTGGTTAAGATAAATACCTTCCATTCCTCAGTCTCTCTAGATTGACGAAACTGCATCCATTCTTCTTCTGTGAATGAATATTCCTTAGATGGATTCTCATGTTGTCTGTCTCCAAATACAAACAGACGTGTTAGCCTTGTCTTGAAATCTCTCCACATCTTTTATATCTGCGTTAAGATTTTCCTCCTCATCTGAACTGTGTTTGAAATATCATATTTTAGTTGTTTAAAACAAGAAAAATGTTAATAACATAATAAGATCAAAGAAATGAATACATCAAATTTGTTTTAAGTAAGTATACCTGAACATCTTGCCATTAGAGGTTCTTCTCCACCTCTAGGATGTGATCCCAAGTTGCATGAAGGATAAAAACATAGGTTTTGGCTATCTTACCCAGATAACTTCTAAATCTATCAGCTTTTGGCCCTGATGCCACACCGGTTCTTGGGTCAAGTTGAACATGTATCCTCTGCCCGGGAACCAGTCCGGATGTCGCTTCTGGTAAACGTGTCGCTCCTCGTGTACGTTTGCTGTGTGCTGATCCTGAGTCTGAGGTCGACATACCTGAAAAATATATACAAGGTTAGTATGAATTGAAATTGAAATATTCATCAAAATAAAAATTCATATAAAGTCTAAACAAAAAAGAAGACGTTACTTATTAAGATATTGTTTTCTCCCAGAACCTTTTATCACGATCACTGCGAATTGCATGTATGTCATCGACAACGTCATCAATAGAGTCTTCAATGGGTCTTGATGTGCTACATGTTGTCTCAAGAATATCAAGAGATTCTTCATCATCAAAACCGTGCATGTTTTTCCCTTCCAAAACCACTGACCATTTTTCATTCGCTGGATCGCTGACGTAGAATATTTGCCTTGCTTGACTTGCCATAATAAATGGTTCATCAGTGAAACTCATCTTTGTCAGATCTACCAATGTGAAACCAGAGCCGTCTGTAATGATTCCAGAATTTATATCAATCCATTTACACTTGAAAACAGGGACTCTAAACTGACATAATCCACCTCCCATATTTCTTGTATTACTCCAAAATAACTAATTGAAGCAGTGATTGGATTTTTGTCTTTAGAACTACAGAAGTGCACTGAATCAGCTTTTAGTGTAACCCCACTATTTTGAACTCTACTTTTATCATCTTCTTCCTTTGTCTGAAAAGAGATATTGTTAATATAGTACCCACTATATTTAATGAAAACTGTGTTCAGCCCCCGAGATAGCCTCAATAGAGTTTTAGAAATATTTGGAGTCGCATAAATCTTTTTCTTAAACCATGGTAAGAAGGTTTTGACATGTTCATTAAGCTACCATTTTTCACTCATTCTTGGGTGTATTGCCTTTATTTCATTAACGTGTTCAGAAATGTAAGGAATAACATCATTAGTGTTGTTTAAGATGTACAAATGAGCTTGATCAACTTCTTCTCTACTCACACGTTGAATCCTCACACCACNACCCTTACCTTCACATCTTCCTTCACTTATGCTCTTAGGTAGACCCACCGGTTCACAACTTGGCATGTAAGTTAAACAAAATTCAATGACTTCTTCTGCAATGTATCGCTCTATGTTGAAGCTTCTGGTCTATACTGATTCTTGACATATCCCTTTAAGATTTTCATGTATCTTTCAACAGGATACATCCACCTTAGGTAAACCGGCCCACATATTCGAATTTCTCGGACAATCAAATGAACCATGATATCAAAAAAAGGTGGAAAATACATTTCCAATTCACATAGTAGTCTTATTCCTTCATTTTCCAATTGATCTAAACATCGAGGGTCAACAACTTTCTTGCAAATGGCATTAAAAAACAAACACAGACGTGTCAGAATACCCCTAACAGAAGGAGGTAATATGCCTCGAATAACAACCGGTAACAATTGTTGCATCAATATACGACAATCATGAGACTTTAAACCAACTAACTTTAGCTCTTGCATAGAAACAAGGTTACTAATATTAGAAGAATAACCTTGTGGAACCTTCACACTTCTTAAAGACTTACAAAAACTTTGTTTTTCTTTTTTTCTTTTTTAGAAAGACTATGACAGGCTGGGGGCCAATAAGTGCGTCTACCTATTGTTTGTGGATGTAACTCTGTTCGAATTCCCATGTCAGCCAAATCTTGCCTTGCTTTTATCCCATCTTTGGTATTCCCTTTCACGTTTAATAAAGTTCCGATGACACTGTCACAAACATTTTTTTCTACGTGCATCACATCAACACAATGTCGAATATCAAGTATAGACCAATATGGAAGATTAAAAAATAGTGATCGTTTCTTCCAAACATTTTTTGCATAAGTACTTTTACGATGTTTTCCAAATACAATGTTAATGTTTTTGACTTCTTCATACACCTCTTCACCATTGCGGGGTCTGCACACAACCTTATCCTCGACACTTCCATTGAATGCTTTTTTCAATCTACGATAAGGGTGATTGTGAGGAAGGAATTTCCAATGTCTTGTATAAACTGTCTTCTGACCATGCTTCAATTGAAGGTAACTAGTGTTTTCTTCACAAATCGGACATGCAAAATGTCCTTTAACACTATAACCGCTCAAGTTTCCATAGGCTGGAAAATCATTTGTAGTCCAAAACAACATTGCACGCAAACAAAAGTTCTTTTCAACATCTGAATCAAACACTTCGACACCTTCTTCCTACAACAATTTCAAATCATCAATTAAAGGTTTCAAGTAAACATCAATGTCATTGCCAGGTTGTTTAGGACCAGATATCATCATTGACAACATGACATATTTTCTCTTCATG
>NW_014543601.1:66009-86846 GCF_000741045.1 Vigna radiata var. radiata | reverse complement strand
CGAAACACCCTTCTCATATTCTTCAGAGATGCGACGTGCATTCATCCAGCTTCGATCCATACTATATTAATCGTTTGTGTTAAATTTCAAATGGGAACTAAGTTTCGCTCAATGATTTCATACTTATAATCTAGGTTTAATACATCATTTGGTCCCTTCTTATGGTGGTTTGGTTCAAAATAGTCTCATCTTTGAAAAAAGTGCACTGATGTCCTATATTTCATTAAAAATTGTTCAATATCGTCCTTTTGGCAAATGACCTTAAAATAATAAAGGTGCAGATGCTAGCGTGGCCAAACGTTGATGAGCTGTTAAATTGAAGCTTATGTGACACTGTGAAGAGGTTGCATTGTATAAATATTTAAAAATAAAATAAAATGATGTAAGGTAGGTGGTAGGTTTAAGTCTGGGTTAAATAAAATTACCCTTATCTAAGAGCGATTTCGCCATTTCTGGGTTCAACATTGTGGTGAAAGTGGTGTTCTAATCAGTGTTGTTACCATTACTGCAGAACGAAATGTGCCGCCACCAAACCCTGAGGCCACCATGTCGCCGTCACCATCATCAACATAGACCTACGATTCGAAGCAGAGAAAAACAACAAAAAACCAAGAAATCAAACCCTAGCCACCATGAAACCCTAAATCGTGTCGCCAGTAATTAGGGCAAAATCTCCACCATGCGTTGCCCCTAACCACCATTAAGCAAAAATTGAATCGAAATCCCTTACCTGCAAACCAGAAATTCCAACCCAAATACGAGCAAGAAAATCGCAATCGCAACACCTAGAAACCCAATTCACCCCTGCAGCAAACCATAAACATACATAATCACTACCCAAATCGCAGAAACCCTAGTTTGCAAGTAGCATCCATGGGCACCAACCTGCAAATTGTACAAGCCAAAAATGTAGAAATAATGTGAAGGTGAAGCTCAATGTTAACGTTCAGGTGTTTATATGTAATGTTAAATTTAGTTTCCCCTTTGGTCAAAAAAATTGCAATGTGGTCCCCTTTTCAATTTAAAACTGTGTACTTTGGTCCCAAATGGATATCAACGAAAAACACATGATAGATATCTGAATTAGTTTCCACCATTAGTTTCCACCTCCAGTCCACCATCTTTGTCCACCTCTACTCCACCATCCACCTCCTTTCCACCATTAGTTTCCACCTCCAGTTCATCATCTTTGTCCAGCTCTACTCCATCATCCACTTCCTCTCCACCATCAATTTCCACCTCCACTCCACCCTCTATTTCTACCTCAAACGCTAACCCCCAAATCCAACAATAAGAACATCGAGTAAGTAGGCTAGAGTTAGCAACGTTTACCTCATGTACGTACGCTCTTCAAATTTGACCTTCAATGAATCACCACGCCATAGTGATTACAAGATCAGTTTCACCAAATTGTTAAACCCAAAAATTGCAATAAAATTCTTAAACCCTAACCCTAACCCCCAAATACCCAGAAATTCACAAGATCATCGTCAATCGAAGAAAATACCTATATTTAACACAAAATCAAATTAAACCCTAACCCCCAAATAACAAAACAAGAACATCAGCAACAGAATCAACAATAATCACCAGTTTCACAACAACGAAAAACCCAGAAATGGCTTAATCAAATAAGGGTTTTTTACTTTAACCCACATTTAAACTATTTTTCGTCATTTTAATTTTTTTCTTAAATATTTACATATTAAAATAACTTGACAGAACCACGTAAGCATCCAAATAAAAACCTCAGACAAGTTTTTCCATGCTAGCTACTGTGTCGTTAAGATTTTAACGTCGTCTACGAAAATGACCATAATGAACAATTTTTAATTAAATATGGGACCTTATAGAACTTTTTTCAAAGGTGGGATGATTTTGAACCAAACGCCTAAAAAGAGGGACCAAAATATGTATTAAACTTGTAATCTAGCATGCCAATTATAATAACACAACTAAAATTTATCACATGCATATTCAAAAGCTGATAACACATGCATACCTAAAAGCCAAAAACATGCAAACGCAAAAGCCAATAACATGCATACACAAAAGACAATAACACACATACAATAAAAGTTTTAAACATAGAAGATAACCTTCTTAGCATATTCAAACAGCAATGGAGGGAATTAGAGGACTGCACGCCCAAAAATATAGGCCAAAAACGGTCAAAAACATCGCCCAAGAACACGTCAAAATCTGCATCAAAACGAAAAGAAGACAAAATTTAATCGGTTCAAATGGAAGATATCTGAGCAAAGAGTAACTTAATCGGAGTAAAACTGAATTTAAACGGTGCAAAAGCGAGAAAATGAACCTGAAAGCTATGCCGCAATAGAAAGCGCGAGGAAGAAGACGATGAATGGTGGTGTAACTGCTCGCGGGTTCGCGTTCGCGTTCCTAGTATAAATGTTTAGAGACGTCGGTTATGATTGTCCACCGATGTCTAACATGTTATAGACGTCGGTGCTATCACTAATATGACGTCTTTCTGATTTAAATATTAATAATGGCGCGGATTTTAGGCATCAGTTGCATGGCTAAGCGACGTCTATACAATATTAGACGTCACGAACGAACCGACGACGTCTCTATGGCGGAAAAATGATTACATTTCACCTAACTGTCATGCTTTAGACGTCAGTTATCCGTTGGCACCAACGTCTATTGGACGGAACATTAATTACATGCACCAACCTGTCAGGCTAGCGACGTCGCCACCCCAGCTACCCGACGTCTATATGGCGGCTATTGACCTTCCAGGCATAACCATTAGACGTCTATTGATAGCATGCGACGTCTATAGACGATTAGAGACGTCGGTGTTTCGTAACCCGACGTCCATTCACCTTCCTGCAAACCTTTTAGACGTCAAGGTGCAGTGTGCCCGACGATTGTATTGTTTAAGACATCAGGTATAGCGATATGCGACGTCTATGCTTCTGATTTATTTACCAATTTGCCACCGATCATCATTTTACGTCCTTGCTTGCGCTGACCGACGTCTAAGGGGTGACGTTAATCAGCGTTTTTCCACTAGTGATTTTTCACTTATTTTCTTCTCTGAATTTTATTCCTATGAATATATTTGGTGTACTGAGCATGACCAATTTTTCACTTGTATAAATTACATTTAACTTTGTTAGATATTATTATTATAGGTCATTGATCAAAATTTGTTTCATTATTAAAGCATGGGAGGATCAATTGTTGTGTATGTAGTTGCAAGAAGATCATTGTCCACCTTGGCTGGGTTGGTTGTCATGGATGTTGTAGTAGACGTTGTATTTTGTAGTTATTATTACTTTCGTGATTACTTTTTTTCGTCATTGGAAAAAAAGTGTCGATTGTCTCAACAATTTTAGGGAACAATGGCCACTCATTCATATGTAGAAAATTTTATCAAACAGATGCAACATTTGTCAAGCATTGAAAAAGCTGAGCCTCGTCTCTATACCTTTTTTTATTTGTGTTTCAAGTTTTGTGTTATTTGTGCTGGACCAAAATTTCTGACAAAATTTTTCACGTTATTTAGTGTAGCTGAAGGTGAACGTCCGTGGAAAACGGAGTATGGACCTTGAACATCATAATTGAGTAGAGTGATGGAGAAGCATATGAATTAGATTATGGGAATTGGAAAGAAAAGTAAGCTAATAAACTTTTGTACATGCTTAAAGTTAAAGATTCTTCTTGTGTTTTCATAATTTCTTCCTGCATCACTGCACACTTAAAAATCCTAATTTTATCTTTTTTTTCATTTTAAGTTTTAGAATATATAATTTAAAATATAAAAATTATACATTCCATAATACAAAGATTATATTCTAGAATGTATACTTTCATACTTAAATAATATAATTATAAAATCATTTTTCAATATCTCATGTTTCTCTTAATAAATTTATATCGTTTTTGGTACATGTATGTACATGAAATATTAGATACATTATTTTATGGTATTTAAGTGCTTGGTTATCATAGTCTGTAGCAATTTTCACATAATACTTAATTGAATATATAGTTTACATAAAAGAATTAGGTTTGTTTAGGCTCTTTATTCGATGATATTTTAAAAAATATAAGTTTCTTCACAAATGATTTAAAACCAGATAAATTTTATGAGGTAATTTTTTTCTTATTGGGTTTTATAACATTTTTTTTTCTTTGTGATTTCTATAATTGCATGTTCCTTAGATTGAAGTTAGAGAAATTTGGAGTTTTTTTTATAATTGTGCCAGTATCAACATATCATTGTGCTTTCAATAATTGCAGGTTCCTTCGATTGAAGTTAGGGAAGATTGATGTTTTTATTTCATTAAATTTAGGTTAATTTGTTATGGTATGTTTATTTGGTTTTCTAGTGTCCAAAACAACCTAATGACAATGACTGTGGGTATTACTTGTGTTTGATATATGAAGAAAATTATCACATACTATGAAGGAGAGATAATTTCAACTGATGTAAGTAATATTCATTGTCATAATTAATTTGTAGTAAAAATGTAATTGACTAATTTTATATTATTTTTCTTTCTTGCAGTATTTTGCTAGTTGTAGACGTCAATAATATCATGACAATCAAATCACTGAAGTTAGGGAAGATTGGTGTTTACATGTAATTAGTACATGCTTATAGGTACAAATAGGTTATATATGTTATGTTTGTATATATTATCTTATATAACAATGTCTACTAATAGATAGTGCTTACATAGATAGCGCTTAAAAAGGACTATCTATGACAAAATAAAAGCGTTACCTATGCACTTTTTGTAGTAGTGTAGGTTAAATTATGCACTTGTAAATATTACATTATCATTGTCTTGACATTGATTCAAATTCCAATATGTTCATTTCAGGAACACTTGGCTGCGTTTAGGAAGAAGAATATATGTGACTGGATCTTGGACGACGCAAACGTTCGAAGAATTCAAACGCTGCAACATTTTTTATTACTATAGCAATATAAATGTCTCCTTCGTTTAGATTCTTCTTTTCTAGCAAATGAATATACATTGTACACAAATATACTATTTAAAGTCTATTGATTGGTTTTATGTACAAAAATATACTAATAATCAATACAGTTAAACTATTCCTCATATTCAATTTTGTTGTCTGTGTTTTTATTGGAGTGAGTTTATTGATTACCTTATTCGAGCTGTTGTTGAGAATTGATGTGTCCCTGGACTGGTGAGGACTATGAATGAAACAATTGGTTTAGTAAATTGGTTGTTGTTGATTGCATGGAACTTTTGTTGGAAAATAAATAATGGTTTTTATTAATGTGTTGTTGTAATCGATTACAGGCACTCTGTAATCGATTACCAATGGATAAACACGAATTTGTACCAAAATTTCATCTCTGCTCCCATGCCCTGGAAACAGAGCTCCCAATTGAAGGGCTGGACCTCATTTGGAGAAATTATTTGAAGGATCCGCACTTGGTTGTTTGATTTTGATGATGAAGGAGTTGTGGCTGAACTTTGTAGTGGTTGGAAGGTATAAGGGTGTCAACAAAATTGGGTTTTTTTGAGTGCTTCCAAGTGGTGTTTTGAGGAAGAGTAAGATGGGCACTTAGGTGCTTGTGTAATCGATTACATGAAGGCTGTAATCGGTTACTAGTGGATAAACATGAATCTGTACCGAAAGTTTATCGCTGCTCTCATGCCCTGGAAATAGAGCTCCCCATTGAGGGGTTGAACCTCATTTAGAGAAATTATTTTAAGGACCCTCACTTGGTTATTTGATTTTTATAATGAAGGAGTTTTTGCTGAACTTAGTAGTGGTTGGAAGGTATAAGGGTGTCCACATAATTGGATTTTTATGAGTGGTTCCAAGTGGTGTTGTGAGGAAGAGTAAGATAGGCACTTAGGTGCTTGTGTAATCGATTACATGAAGGTTGTAATCGATTACCAGTGGATAAACACAAATTTGTACTGAATGTTCATCGCTGCTTCCATGCCCTGGAAACAGAGCTCCCCATTGAGGGGTTGGACCTCATTTGGAGAAATTATTTGAAGGACCCTCACTTGGTTGTTTGATTTTGATGACGAAGTAGTTTTGGCTGAACTTAGTAGTGGTTGGAAGGTATAAGGGTGTCTACAGAATTGGGTTTTTGTGATTGCTTCCAAGTGGTGTTGTGAGGAAGAGTAAGATAGGCACTCAGGTGCTTGTGTAATCGATTACATGAAGGCTGTAATCGATTACCAATGGATAAAGACGAATTGGTACCGAAAGTTCATCGTTGCTCCCATGCCCTGGAAACAGAGCTCCCCATTGAGAGGTTGGACCTCATTTGGAGAAATTATTTGAAGGACCCTCACTTCGTTGTTTGATTTTGATGACGAAGGAGTTTTGGCTGAACTTAGCAGTGGTTGGAAGGTATAAGGGTGTCCACAGAATTGGTTTTTTTTAGTGCATCGATGTGGTGTTGTGAGGAAGACCAAGATAGGCACTTAGGTGTTGTGTAATCGATTACAGTAAGGTTGTAATAGATTACCCGTGGATAAACACGAATTTGTACCGAAAGTTTATCGCTGCTCCCATGTTCTGGAAACAGAGCTCCCCATTAAGCACAAAATGTTAAAATGTGTTCTATACGCTTGGGTAGCGTTTTCCCGGAAAGTGTGCGAGTGAGGACAAAGCACACTGGAAAGTCTCGTGGTGATGTGTGGGGCCAGTCAACAGTCCCTGTAAGTAGTCGGGGTGTTACAATAATCAATGGCATACACCTGAAATGAGACATAGAGACGAACGTATAACGGAACAGGGAAAATATTCACCGGATGAACAATGAGACACCAAGCTTGATCATTTTTCTCGTTGTTTTCTATACCATTCATGATTCAGAAGCTATTGTACCTTCTTTCATTCATTTTCTTACAAATATAAATATGCACAATAATAGAGTTTATTATATGACACTTTATTTCAACAAAACATATTATCTTCGTGTATGAGGCATATCTTAGGTTGTGATCTTTTCATCTGCAATCACTACAAAGTTTGCATATATATAAATTACAAAGAGTTTTTGGATGCATATGTTTATTCACTTATTTCTTTTAACTTAGCTGCCACACCCATTAAGCCACAAAGCACTAATCTTGCTTATGATGTGGATTCTTAATCTAATCACTAATCAAAATTTATTAACATGGATTCCTAGTTGATTACCCCTTACCTATATGTTCATGATCACCAACCAATGTCACCGAATGAACAAAACCAAAAAGCAGCAAAATCACCACCAAAGGTAAAAACCAAAAACCCAGCCCCAAAAAAGATAACGGAAAAGGGAAAATATTCATACCTTGTTCGAAGAACCAATATTACCGGATGAACAAAAGCAAATACCAGCAAAATGACCACCAAAGACAAACACCAAAAACCCAGCCCCAAAAAACGATAACGGAAAAGGGAAAAAATTCATACCTTGTTTGAAGAACCAATGTCACCTGATGAACTCATTGCACAATAACGATAGCGAACCCAAAAAAGATAACGAAATCATCAAAAGGAAGGAGGGTAGTTTCGGAATATGCAAATATCCAAATTTCAGCCTTTTTCAAAATCAATTTTTTTTTTTTGAAAAAAAAATTAAAATCAGCCAATACAACACTGACACTCGAAGTTGTCAAAATTTTGTCAAATTGGCGTTGTTGAAATATCGCTATCCTTACAAATATTCTTATATCAACTTAAACATTTGTACTTTCATATTTCAACGGAAATAAGTTTCAGGGAAGGGAAGTATAGCATAGGATAACGAGAATGTATCTGAGTGGAATGTGGGAAAATTAAGGTTCACAAGCAGATTTTATTATTTTTGTTTTTTTTAATTAAAAACTGCCATGATTTTTTATTTGTTTTCAAATATCTGCACGGAAAGCAAAGAAAAAAAGAAATAATGCTTTTAGTAGCTCTTTTTATAAATGATAAATAAAATAAAAGCGTAAGAAACATTTGGTAATTGTGAAGGTAAAAATATAAATACATTTGCACGTAACATTTTGTGAAGAGAGTATAGTGAGCTGCGAGTTCCTTCACGAGACTTCGTCGAAAAGATGAGTTGCTGTGTTAACATATTTTAATGGATACTGTAACATGCTTTAATTTTCTGTTCCTTATTAGATTCTTGACATTTACAGCATAGATTTATGTATTTCACATGTTTTAAGATGTGTATGTTGCCATTATGACTGATGCCTTCTTTATAACACAGCAAAGTCTTTTATCAAATTACAACTTATACCTTATGGTTGCATCTATATATATGCTGACAAAAACATATCCCACTAAAAAATAGAAAAAGTCAAATTCGAGCCAGAATAATGGAACAAAGAGAGATACTGATAATTAATATAACCATAGCAATTAACATTTGCTTTAGTACACTCAACCTGCAAGCAGTAGTGTGATATTCAGTTATTCAGTATTTATACCTGCTGCCAATGGATAAGAACCCTCCTTCAGAGTATTAGTTATCAGAGAACCATTTGGAATTTTTTTTATAATTTCAAATTCGAAAGTTCCTATTAAAATAAAGATTATATAAAAAGGGTTGATATTCATGAACCTTAAAGATTGTTTCTTTGCATAATCAAGAATCAGACCTACAACGATAGTACTTAGAGCAGCCTCTATTATGAGGATTTGATGGGGGAGGAAGACACCCTCCACTGTTACTATAAGCTTCACCAGAGCCACCATCATTACAAACTGGTTTGTCTCTCTGTAAAGCTCCATTGGAAATGTATTTCTTCTGCTCCAGAAACCTTCGGCTTATTTCTGACTCCATCAACAGCTCATCTTCTTGATTGCATTCAGCTATGGAACCATTGCATGTGCTTACATGAGGGGTCAATGAGAGCACAGTGCAGCTGCTCAAACGCATAAAGCCGAAGAACATCAAGTTGAAGAAACAAAGTCTAATAATGGTGGATGGTTTTGAGGCCATTTTCTGTTTTCCTTCCACCCACTTTCACCTTCCATTAAGAAGCACTATATAGAGAATATTATATATTATATGACAGCGCCACCTTTTTGAAAATGTGCAAGTTGCATTAGTGACAAGCTGATGGAGCGCACTTGACCAAACTCTTTGGACAACATAGAAATATCTTATTTTCCATGTGCTACAGATGGGTTTTCTTTCTTTTCTCGGAACACTATGATTTCCTTTGCTAATATTTCTTTTCTCTAGAATAAAGTGGCACTCTGAAGAGAAAATTCTAATGTCTGAAGTGAATATTGCACTATAAATATAGACTAATTCAAGAAAATCTATTGGTGTTAAGAATACAGGTATTAAAAGTTGAGTGGCATAAAAAAACACTTAAAAACATTTGTTACTTTAATATTTTTGGTTGGAGGTTGTTATATTATTTTTTATAATTTATTGATCATGACTCATAAAACTAAATTTATCCCTTAGAAAGTTTCTAACAATTGTTTTAGTGATGCTAGGTTGGTTTTTATTTTTGTCCATTCTTTGTAAAATTCAAGTTTATAAAAACATTGTGCAAAAGGAAGCAGAAAATGATAGGAGTAAATTGTTACTTATTTGATTTAGCCAAGTTTCTTATTGAAGACCTCATACATATCTAAGAAAGAATACATGAAGAAACGTGGGGTTAGGTAAATAGGATTATGGGAAGGGAGTTATCATGACAAAAGGAAAAGTGAGTGTTGACTTTAACAAAATGGACATAACTTAAGTTATTTTCACACCATCCTCAAATTATTTCCTCCCGTGGAATTGGCAAGCAAAGCTAAGAATAAAACTGTGATTTGAGAGTGTTAAGTTTGAATCTTCACATCTTGAATAGCATTTCTTGGACCTTTGAAAGCGTTTCTCATCAATTATATATGAAACAGCTTTTTTCAACCTCTGTGTCGGTATGACTCGGTTGAGGCTAATATAAACAAAAAATTATCTGAAAATAGATACTTCGAATATAGGTTAAATATATGCTTTAGTCCTCATATTTGTGCCCAATTCTCAATTAGGTCCTCATGTTTTTTTTTGTCCCAATTGCATCCTAATATTTGTAAATTTGACAAAAATAAAGCCCTCTCTGTTAACTAGCCACTGAAGCCGTTGGCACTGTGCTGATCTGTAACGGACATTTATTGTTTAATTTAAATGAGTCCATTACGTGAAATTTTTATTTAAAAACAAAACATTTAAGTGACACGTGACACATATATTTGTATAAAGTGTTTTTAGTTAAGTTGGGGATTAGGGATTTCAATCTGAGATAGGGATTTTCAGGTTGAGAAGGGCCTCCAGGTAGAAAAGCAGGCTTCTGGGGTTCTTTGAGAAGGAGATTTTCACATCGTAAGGTTGGAGCAAAAACGAGACTTTCTCATACACCTTGCTTCCCATGTGCCTCAGTTGCATGGTCAAGGAACAAGAGAGAAGCTTAACGGACGATCTCGCTTCGGAAATCGCCACCAAGAAGTGTTGAATCATTGCGTCCTGGTGAAGGGTTTGACTCTGTTTGAAGGGCGTGGGAGAAGAGACGGCGTTGGCGTTGGCACATTGTTCGAGACTGGATTTCAAGCTGTGGCAATAGAGTTCGAGCTTGTTGAGCTTCTTCTCGAGCTCCCCCATGGAATGCATGAGTCTGGAGGCTTCGAGAAGGGCCTTGTCCCGTTTCCTGGTGGTGTGGAGGAGCTTGTGAGAGAGTTCGGCCACCGCCATTTTCCACTGTTCCTCTCTCGAAGCCGGAAGAGGGTTGTGGTGCGACGACGACATGGGGCTCTTGCGGGTGAGTTTGGAGACGAGGGACCTGAAAATGCCATTTGGGCTGGCGAGGAGAAAGGAAAATTGTTTCGTGTGGGAGGCATTGTTGTTGGCGGCGTGATAGAAGGGAAGTATGAAGATTTTGTCTCTGGAGTGTGGCCTGCACTTGTTGCAAGACACGGAGGAATCTTCCTCGGATTCGGATCTCTTTTTCTTGTGGGTGTTGGATTTAGTGTTGATAATGGGCGTGGGAGATGGTGGTGGTGAGATGGTGTGCTTCTGGTGTGGCTTGTTGTTTCTTCTCCGGCGAGTTCATCGAATTCACGGTCCTCTTGAATCTGCAAGAAGAAAAAGGAATTTAGAAAATGAGAAGAAGGAGGAAGAAGGAGGAAGAAGAGAGAAGAAGGCGCGGGATTTGGAGAGGATTTTGATTTTGTTAGTGTATGTTACACTAGATAATGGAAATTTGTTCTGAGTTAGGGATTTGGAGAGGGATTTCAATCCCTAACTGAACTAAAAACACTTTATACAAATATAATACAAATATACGTGTCACGTGTCACTTAAATGATTTTTTTAGAATAAAAATTCGACGTAACGGACTCATTTAAATTAAACAATAAATGTCCATTACAAATCAGCACAGTGCCAACGGCGTCAGTGGCTAGTTAACGGAGAGGGCTTTATTGCCTCAAATTTACAAATATTAGGATGCAATTGGGACAAAAAAAAACATGAGGACCTAATTGAGAATTGGGCACAAATATGAGGACTAAAACATATATTTAACCTCAAATATATGTAAAAATTATTTCATGGCACACATTTGTGGAACAACAAAACTGACTATTTGGTGTAAGAATTTCTTAGCTTCAAAGCAAAATACTGAAGTCGATGACATTATAGAGTTTGTTATTTAGCACATGACAGAAAAACACTAATCAATTCATCAAATTATAACAGTATAGATATTTCCATTTTCATCATTGTATGAACTAAAGTACTGAAGAATAAGACGACTTCTCTCTCTACGAAGGTATGTAGAACGATCATTGTGTTGGAATTTAAGAGTATTAGAGAAAATTTTCAGATTCATGAAGAATTACAATTATTCATGAAAAGTTACAACCATTTATGAAAAGTTAGAATGAAGAAATGTAACTAATTGATTCATGAAGAGTTACAATTATTCATGAAGAGTTACAAACATTCATGAAAATTTACAATAAAGAAACGTAACTAATCAGAATCTGATATCTCTTGGATTTGAAAGATGTCTGATCAACATCTATATAAAGGGATCTTGTGCTCTATTAAAAGGTGAGACTTAGGAGACTTTTTCTCTACATTTTCTCATTCACATAACACACAAACCAATTTGTGAGAATTTTATTCTTGTTTAACGTTAATACTAAGAGTGAGTATTATCGTTGTATTTCTTCTTTGTATTTCAAAAGCGGATTTCGTGATCCCCTTCACTCTTATAAGGAACGAAATATTACGCCTGGAAGATTATATCAAGTTTACATTGTTGTTCATCTTGTTTCCCTAAGTTCTTGGAAAATTGTTCCAACACATTGTAACTCTTATTTTCAGGATAATGTCAATTTCATTTTCTATATTTCCATATGTAAGATCCTCTGTTATAAGCGTTTGATGCTGGTGGCAGCAAGATTTTGCCACAAGTGCCATGTTGTGCTTGGTATCTTCCATATTAATATACTTGATTGCTTTAACATGCTTTTTAGATAATTGAGACCCCATTTTTCCTTAGCTCTCACAATTCCTTTCCTTTTCTCGTACTAATTTTGTGGGGTTAACTTGTTAGTTTTTGGTGCCAATACATAAAATGAGAAATGGGAACATTTGGAGAGGGCCACAGAACAGGGCATAAGAATGGGTTCACCTTCAACTATTTATTTTCCTGAACAACTTTTCTCTCTTAAAACTAGAAATTTGATTTTATAATAGATGTTTTTAAAATATATGCTCATCTCTTATTCATTTTCGCTTGTGTTTAAGGACCTTGTTGACATAAACGAGCAAAATCTTTTGACGAGAATGCAAACCATAACTTTAGTAACACCAACAACAAAGTTTTATTAATCAAGTTTGTTAAGGTATTTGAAACATGAACATACAATAGTTTAATCCTTACCAATTCACCAATGATGTTAGTGACAACAAATAACTAAGTTTTTATCTATTTGATTATGTCTCTTTTAAGTGTGAAGAAGGAAAAAAAGTCTTTATGACAAGAAAACAAGACAAGCATACAAAAGATTTTAGGTATATCCAAAAGTGCAAGATAAAAACTAAACAAAGGACTAAGACTAGATGGTGTGCGAAGAAGATATATGAAGTCTAGACAACGAAGAATTAATGATAACATAAGAAGCACAAAGTAATTAGATGATGTCAACAATAAGTAAATGATGTACACATGTACATATCATAATAAGTTGTTCAAAATTATTAGTTCATCTATTCTTCATCAATGTTAAACCAAGGATTCCCAGGTAAATTTGACAAAGTGAACTAACCCTTTCTATGATTGTATGCTCAATTTGGTGCTTTCACTACGACGAAGGGATTTGTAGAGAAAAAAAAATCCAACGCATAACAAGTCGAGTGCTACATAAAAGGATTTCATTCAAAGGACAACCATACCTTGATGAAGCATTAACTCAAGGACAAAGGATTTGTGTGTAAGTTTCAATTTATATAACATATGTAAATAAAAGTTTTCCCATGTAGAAATAATGGTTAAATATAAGCCATTCTAGATTAATTTATTATTACAAATGCAAAGTGCTTGTAAAGGTTCCTAGTTGATATGATCATATATGGGCAACAATGAAGAGTTTTCAGAGTGACAAAAGAGTAGAATAGGTTTCATTGGCTTGTATTTACCTCTTTTGTTCTTTCGTTATTTTTAGTTGTAGAGAAGCTTATAAACTCTCCTTTTCTTTATAGTACAAGCAATGTGGGACTTTACATAACTTGGACTTAAAAGAAAGAAGAATAAATAGGCTTCCTCCTTTTGTTGCTTGTAGTACAAGTAAACATGCGTAGTTTGTAGCTTTTGATTTCTAGACTTGCTAGGAAGCTTATAAACCCTTTAGGAATGAAAGATTTAAGAGATGTGGGACTAATTTACACTTGGGATGCTACTAGTCAACTTGTGAAGCATACCAAGTCCCACATCCCTTAAAACTCTCCACTTAGTTCATCTTAAAGGTTATATAAGAAGCCTAAGGGTTTCCCTTTTGTACACACCTTTGAATGAATCAATTTTAAGAGTGTTTTGCATTCTTGCATTTCTTCTTTGAGATAACAACCTGTCTCATAGTCTTTTTGAGGATCTTATCTTGAGCAAATCAAGTGGCGGTCCAATCATTGACACTTATCTTGGAATCCTTTTCAAGTGGCGTGTCTACATCTCATAAGTTTTCCCTATCTTTTCTCTTGTCCATTTTTAATTCTTTAAATTTCTTAATTGTCATTAAAATAGTTCTCTTTAAGAATCATATTCCCTATCATGTGGTATCTAGAGCCATTGGTTTAATTATCTTAGGAATTGCATGTTAGAGTAAAAAAATCTTTTTTTTTTCACTTCGCTGGCGCCCAGTGCCATTTCCGCCACTCCGCGCGGACATTAATACTTTGTTCAACTTATTTCTTTCATATCTTGCTCTTTTCTCATCCAAATTGAGTGCAATTTTTTTTCCTAGTTTCTTTTACATGTTAGGAATAATTTCCAATCATTTTTTTGCTTTAATTCCAACGTTTTTATGCGCTTTTGTTGGTAATTGTTTATTTTCCTGTGCCAGAAAAACGCTGATTACAGATGCAACTTGTTTGCTCTAGTTTTGGTTCATTTCTTATCCGAATTATGTGATTTTTTTTTTTAAAGTTTCGTCCAGATGTATACTAAAATGTCCAACTCTTGCTTTCTTTTCAATTCAGTCGTGTACTATGCAATTAATTGTTTTTCATCCAATGTTCATTATAGTGCTTACTGTTTTTGTACTTCTAATTTGTTTGCTTTGTATACTTGCTGTTTGGTGTGCTTTCGTGGTTGGATTTCATCTTTTGGACATTATACAACATCCTCACACTCTTAAAGATGATCGAAAGGCTTCAAGCCAGTGCATAGAAGTGATTAAACGTTGTTGTCCAGAGGCTTCCATCATCTTCCATAACGAGCAACACAAATTTTCTTAGAAGTCTTCAATAAGTAGGCTTCTTCTTTCCTTTTGATTTCCTTTCCCAGCTTTTATTTCTTGCCTTGGCTGGATTGTATGAGTCTTTTCTTACTTGTTTAGCCTTTTATTGAGTCATATGTGTTTCCTCCTTAGGAGTTTTCTATAAAACATTTCTTGAAATTGCATAGCTAAGAGTATTTTACATCTTCATTCTTGTATGCTGAATTGAGTTTGATCACCATAGGATTTATGTGTGTAAACTTTGCTTATATGTTTTGTATCAGTAGAGGTATTAACCAATTCAAAATATGGTTTTAAATAAACACACATCCTTCTTTAATTCTTGCTTGGCCGAGACATAAATGCCAACTCTGCATGCTTCAAAAAATTTTTTGAAATCAACATCAAAGTTGTTTGATATTGTGTGAGGTTTGGGCCGAGAGTTGCTTGTTGTTTTTAGTGTGTTAGATAGTTCATTTGAAGCCTCTTTTATCATTAAAAAAATACAGAATATATAGGTTTGAAGTTTGCCAAATTAATTCCCTCATTGCTAGATCGTACTCTTCATGTATGCATAGAATTTTGGTGTGATTTACTTCTTAGTTGTGTCAATTTTTTTGCTGCTGTCTTGTTCACATGTGCCATTGTTTTGACTCCTTATTTCCTTGCTTATTATTAGTCTCTAGATTGCTGCCAATTTTTTTGTACTAATTTTATTGCTTTTATAGGTTCTTTTTTCCATCATTTGTCTTGTGGTTTTCCTTGAATTTTTGGCCTCTTGAAGTGTATGCTTTCTTGGTTTGGATTCCTTGCTTTGTTGAGGTTGGATTGTACATCTTTCCACTTGACTTTGTCCTTCATTTGTTGCTCTAAAATCTGACTTGAGAGACACCTTACTATCTTCCAAGAAGAGTCCATTTGAGTGGAGTGATCTTGCCTTGTTTTAGCCAACAAAACCGTGAGCTTTTGAGCCAAGATTGTTGTTGTTGTTTGAGTGGACCTTGTTTCTGTTTTAATGTCACTTTTAGCTATTGTTTCTAACATTTTTTGTTGAGTTGTGTCGTTGTTTGCTTTTAGAAAAAATGTCTGCAGGTTCAAGGCAATCTTCTTCCAATGGAGGTAGCCATCAAGGAAGTGCTTCTAGCAAGTTGGACTTGGTGAAATGATGGCAACCCCTTTAGGGACTTCCCATCCAAAGAAGTATCAACTTCATACTAAGACTAAGAAAGGGAAGTTGAATAAAGACTTAATCTTTTCTTTCTAAGTCATAGCATATTCTTCTAAATCCATTTACATTGTTTTGTAGGTCACTAAATAAGGGTAGGAACCATGCCTACACATCCTAGGAAGGTTGCCAAGCAAGGAAGAGCAAAGGAGGCAAAGAGGACTCATTTCCAACTGGCACTCAGTGCACGTTTTGGTACCACCCAACGGCAGCAGCTCAGGCTCATTTCTTTAAGCACGTTTTAAATGTTGTGCACATGGAACATCCAGCTCAGGCCGTGTAGCTTCTCTAGCACGTCTCTATTACATTTCCAATAGCTTGCTAAAATGAGTAAAGGTCGAATGGAAAACCAAAAATCAATTTATAGTGCTAGCTCACCCTCCTTCTTCCTAACTCACCCTTAGCGTTCATGATCCAATGCTACTCAAATTCAACTCTCAAATTTCTAATTTCATGAAATTTCTACTCACTCCACTTATGCATTTAACAATCAAACCCCTATATGCAACTAGAACATAATTAAAAAGAGAAATAAAAATAAATCAATCAATTGGGTTGCCTAATAACGGTCTAAAAACCGTTATTTTCATGCTTAAATTTGATAGTAAAACACACACTTTATTGCTTAGAATGAGCTTTAAATCAAGTAAAACACTTAGTTGTGTCTTGTGAGAGTCAAAACTTGGTTTTAGCGAGCGATATTATGCTTGTTTTACATTGTTTTGCAGGGGTTTTAGATGAATTAAAGATGGAAGTGAAGAATGGTCCGCCGAGTGCTCAGAGCGATTAGAGGGAAACCGCTCAGCGGCAAAACTGACCGTTGGGCAGTCAAAGCGGCAAGAGGTAAACCGTTGAGCGGTGAATTTAGGCGCCTAGGCGGTTGTCTGTTTTTATTAGCTAGATGCTGTAATCTTTCTGTTATCTTTTTGGGCTTATATATAGCCCTAGTGCGAATTAGAAGGGGATTATTTTGGCAGAAAGAAATGTCCAGAGCTATTCCACACACCTTGGAGGAGGTTCCTTGGATGCTTAGGCTCCAATCTACCAAGTTTAGGGTTATTTCTTCCATTCTTTCATCATATTTCATCTAGTTTGACCATGATTATGGTGAACTAAACCCTTTGTTGTTGGGGAATAATGTAATCTTTTGAAACTCTCATATATTCAAATTCTTATTTATTTCATATGCTTGTCATATACTTATTTATCAATTGTTGGGTTCTCATCTTTGCTTTAATGCTTTTATTGTTTAACTCATTCATTAAAAGTTATTTGTCTTTATCGATATGGGGACGTACGGTAATGTCATGAACTGGTAAGAAATTCCTTGATTATGCTAATATCGCCTAGGGACAGGGGTAGGACGGTCAATTGTATTTGCTTCCGAGCGCATTGCATTATTGGTTACTAGGGAAGGCCAGGGATAGCAAGCTGGTAATTAATAATAAGCTCTTTTCACCAAGGGATTGGGTTACGGGTAGACTAGAAAGTTTGCATGGCAATTGGATAAATAAGTGAAGTAAATAAGAAGAGTAGATATATGAGAGTGGATAAGATGAAATTGTAAACCCCAACAACACCATTCATCCATAGTTTCTTAAAACCAATTGAATCAACTGCATTTGCATGTTTATTTTTGTTCTTTGCATAAAACCACCAAACTAATTCTTTTCTCAAGTCTTACGCGATTTGTTTACATGAAAAGTAAGGCCTAAGAGTCCATTGGGAAGAACGATATTGGGTTTACCAATTATATTACTTGATAACGATCTGGTACACTTGCTAGTGGCTTAACAAGTTTTTGGCGTCGTTGCCGGGGACTCGTGGTTTAACTTATCTAGTAGTGTAAACTGATTAAATTTGACTTGATTGTATATATCTTATCTTTTTATCTTTTTATTTTTTATTTTTTTCTTTTTATAAAAAAGTGCTACTAGGGTTTTGTGCCTAATGTTTGCAGGATGCAGTATGGACAAGACTTTGACTATACGGGCACTCAATTCTACCAAAATGATTTCAACCACTGGTGGGAACCTCACTCATACATGGATCAAAGCCAATTTGGGCAATCTATTTAGCAACAATTTACTCCGATTAAGAGGAATGTAGATTCTAATGAACTTTTTCAGAGGGTCGTGAATTTGGAAGTATACCATGTCAAAAGCATAGAGGAGAATACGAAGAATGACGAATTTTTTTCCGCAGGACATGTATACAAGATTTTCTTCTCATAGAAGCATGGAAGAGAGGCAACAACAACACTTTTCACCAATAGACATGTGGGAGTATGATCAACAATTATGCCAAAAGATAGCTGATTTGGCAGAACAACTTAAAAGCTCTAAAGAAAATTTTGACAAATTTCTGGAGAAGTACGATTCCAAGAGCTATGAAGTTACCTTCAGGAATTTGGAGACATCAATTGATTAGGTTGTTGATGGGGAGGAGATAGAGAGAGAGGTGAAAAAGATAGAAGAGATAGAAACAGAAAAGGTTGTTACTAAGGAGAAGATAGAGGAAAAAGAGATAGAGATAAATGAGGAGAAGATAGAGGAGAAAAAAATGGAGAGAAATAAGAAAAAGATAGAGGAGGAAAAGATAGAGATATATGAAGAGAAGATAGAGGAGAAAAACATGGAGAGAAAGGAGGAGAAGATAGAGGAACAAAGGATAAAGATAAATAAGGAGAAGATAGAGGAGAAAAACATGGAGAGAAAAGAGGAGAAGATAGAGGAAAAAGAAATAGAGATAGATGAGGAAAAGTTAGAGGAAATAGAAACAGAAAAGTTGGTTGAGGAAGATAATGATGATGAGGGAGAAAAAGCAGTGGTTGAGAAAAAAGAAAAAAAGAAAAAATATGTGAAAATAAAGAAGAAAAAAAGAAAAAAGAAAAAGAGAAAGTTAAGGGAGGAGATTAAGAAAAAGAGGAAGAAAGGAAAGAAGAAAAGATCATATGCAAAACCTCTTCCTTATAAAAAGAAATATCATAGGAAAGAAAAGAAGTTTAAGTGCCTTATTGAAATCTTCAAGAAATTAGAGATTAAAGCTCCTATGATTGAGACATGGAAACAAGTAATTGGTGTTCTCAACTTTTTGAAAAAATTCAGTAGGAAGAAGAAAAAGAAAATAATATCAAGCAAGGGGAGTATCTTTCTGTTTTTATCTTTCTGTTTTTTATTTTTCTTTTCTTATTTTTCTATCTTTATTAAAAAAAATGAAAATTAAAATAAAATAATATTTTTGGGCTAATTTTGTGCTCTAGTGCAGTGTTCTTTAGTATGTGTAGGATAAAATTTGTATTAGGAGCACAAGACCATCAGGAGGCAGATAAGGAAGGAGAATTGGTTCACCAACATCCTGATGTGAAAAGTGACAAACCCAAACCTAGCACACCAAGTGAAATTCAAGAATAGGTTATGGGTTGTCAAGACTATTAAAGTAGACAGAGCTTTTAAACTTGGTGATAAGAAGAATATCAACACCTACTGATGGGTGTTTGAGTTTTACCGGGTAAAGCTAATGACGTTAAAAGAGAACTTACTGGGAGGCACCCCAGTGATCCAAGAACAATATTTTTGTACTTTAAATTTTTAAATCTTGGTGATGATACAGGGAAGCACACCTACTGATGGGTGTTGGAAAGATTTGCACTTACTGACAAATGCTAGAAAGGTTTGGGTCAGGCTCGTGACATGTGCATGTGAAGATTTTGATTGTTTTAGATGAATGACAATATTGTTTTATGTGACATGTGAACAGTAGAGAGTAGAGTGACCTCCTAAACACTTGAGAGATTAAGTGAAACACTTGCTTGGTGAGAATTGTTAAATCCATGTTTACATCTATGCTTAGTTGATTAATCATTCATGAACAAAACATTTGTTGAAAAGAGATTGATTATGTGAACTAAATTGGATTGAAATCATGCATGCATCTATATAGGATTCCACTGAAATTTAAATTGTATAGTAACTTGTCATGAGAAAAAGGAGTTTTGAAAAGTGTGAATTATTTGATGAAAAAGTGAAAAAGCCAAGTTTTGTCTTGTTTGCTTAAGGACAAGCAAAGTTCTAAATTTGGGGTTGTGATAACGGTCTAAAAACCGTTATTTTCATGCTTAAATTTGATAGTAAAACACACCCTTTATGGCTTAGAATGAGCTTTAAATCAACTAAAACACTTAGTTGTGTCTTGTGAGGGTCAAAAATTGGTTTTAGCGATATTATGTTTGTTTTACATTGTTTTGCAGGGTTTTTAGATGAATTAAAGATGGATGTGAAGTAAGGTGGACTTAGACCCATGAAAGAAGGAGAAAAATGACGAAAAGAAGGGTCAAGCAAGCCGCTCAACGCCAGAATGGTCCGCTGAGCGCTCAGAGTGATTAGAGGGAAACCGCTCAGCGGCAAAACTGACCGTTGAGCGGTCAAAGCGGCAAGAGGCAAACCGCTGAGTGGTGAATTTAAGCGCCTGGGCGGTTGTTTGTTTTTATTAGCTAGATTCTATTATCTTTCTCTTATCTTTTTGGGCTTATAGATAGCCCCAGTGCAAACTAAAAGGGGATTATTTTGGCAGAAAGAAATGTCCAGAGCTATTCCACACACCTTGGAGGAGGTTCCTTGGATGCTTAGGCTCCAATCTACCAAGTTTA